>NW_026942335.1:0-35039 GCF_024139115.2 Armigeres subalbatus
AAACTTCTCCAATACCGTTTGTGCTGAGTGGAAGCCCAAGAGCTAATCAAACGCTTCACCCAACATTTAGATATTGGAATAGCTGGCTCAGGACCAAAAAAGTCTTGTGATGCTCCAGTGCGAGCTAACTCATCAGCCAATTCGTTTCCAGCTATGGAAGAATGGCCAGATACCCATATAAGGTGCAATGTATTAACTGAAATCAGTTCCTCTATTTGAGTTCGACATGCGATTGCCAACTTCGACCTTGAGTTGGCCGACGCGGCAGCGTTGATAGCTGCGTGTCTATAAGAACAGAAGTATAGTACTTTGTGCATTATGGGTTTCTGCAGTGCGGATTGCACTCAAAACATAATGGCAAATATTTCCGCTTGAAAGACAGTGCAGTGTCTACCCAGTGAGTGGGACTGTTCCAATCTCAGCTCACGCGAGAAGACACCTGCACCCGCTCTACTCTTCGAAGAGGGAGCCGTCAGTATAACAAACAATGCTGTCCGACATACTTCTCTCCAAATAGCCAGATGTCCACTCATCCCGCGAGGGAATTGTGTTGAAAATGTCCTATAAGGGAAACTACTAGCGAGTGTGAGATCACTTGGAGCAAGGACTGTTCTGTCCCAATCAACCATGAGTTGTAACAACGAAGTGTGTGTAGAACTGCGGTTTACAGGATTCTCTTCCATGAAACCGAGAACCCATAATCGGTAAGTACAAGAAAGTGCTTCTTGTTTGAGATGTATGTGTAGTGGGACAACGTCGAGAAGAACCTCGAGAGCAGCCGTGTGAGTCGAAGAGAACGTACCAGACATAGCCATTAAGCACATCCTTTGAAGATGGCCTAATTTAGACTGAATTGTCCTCACTTCACCCTTTGCCACACAAGACATCCATAAGCCAAAATTGGTCGTACAACTGTTGTGTAAATCCATTTGATATATTTAGGTTTAAGACCCCAAGTTTTACCAAAAGTTCGTCGGCATTGACCGAAAGCCATACACGCCTTTTTTGACTCTGAACTCAATGTTAGGAGTCCAGGAGAGCTTGGAATCAAGAATTAGTCCCACATACTTTACCTGATCCGTTACATTGATTTCAGAGTCAAAAAGATGTAATGGGCGAATACCATTACGGTTAGGTTTTTCCGTGAAAAGTGCAATAGATGTTTTATACGGATTAATTGAAAGGCCATATTGCCGACACCAACTTTCGACTGCCTGAAGAGCATTTTGCATCAGGTCGAATAAAGTAGTAATACACAAACCGGCTATTAATATTAGATAGTCGTCGGCAAATCCATAGGTAGGAAAACCGCCATTATTGAGTAATCTCAATAGCGTATCTGCAACGAGGTTCCACAAAAGTGGAGATAATACTCCCCCTTGAGGGCAGCCACAGACACTTAATTTCCTAATCGCTGCTTGACGTAATGTCGAGTAGAGATGTCGGTTTTTAAGCATCTGGTGAATCCATTTGGTAATTATATTAGGTAGCCCATGACAACGTGCGGCTTCCAATATTGCATCGAAAGACACGTTGTCAAAAGCACCCTCAATATCTAAGAACGCACCCAAGCATGATTGCTTTTGAGCAAATGCTTTTTCGATGTCGTAGACAACCTTGTGTAGAAGAGTCACGGTGGACTTTCCAGATTGGTAAGCATGTTGATTAACATGAAGAGGCATGTTTGCCAAACAGTCATCACGAATGTGATGATCGATAATGCGTTCTAAGCATTTCAGAAGAAATGAGGTCAGACTGATGGGTCTAAAACTCTTTGCTTCTTCATACGAAGCACGTCCTCCTTTTGGGATAAACTTTACAGTGACATCCCGCCAGGATATGGGAATATACCCAGTAGCAAAACTGCATACCAATTTTTTTTTTCAAAACATGTTTGATATGCTCAAAACCTTTCTGAAGAAGAACGAGATAGATCCCATCTTCCCCTGGAGATTTGTAAGGAGCAAAACTATTAAGAGCCCATTGAATCGATTCAGTAGTTATGATTCTACGAGCCTGAGCCCAAGACCCATAACTACATGAAAAGACATCAGGAACATCCGAAGATGCAATATCTACACATCCAGGGAAGTGTGTATCAAATAAGTGCTCTAACGCTTCTTCGTCAGAAGAAGTGTAGTCGCCATTTGGCTTGCGAATTTCGCCAACTTGGAAATCCTTGGATCTCGCAAGAATTTTGTTCAATCACTGGCTTCACTCAAATTGGAAACATTTGCACAAAGGTTTTTCCAACCGAATCGTTCAGCAGATCGTAGAGCCTTCTTGTAAGCTTTGCGAGCCAACTTGAAAGACTCCGTCCCTGCTGAATGGTGTCTGCTCCAATTCCTTCTGCATTGCTTCCTGAGTTCAGCTAATTCGGAATTAGCCCACGGGGTTACCGATGAGGTTTTTACAGAACTCAAAGGGCAAGCTTCTTCGAAAGCCTCCACGATATGCAACGTTGTAGTATCAACAAAATCATCCAAGTCGATAGGAGTTTCAATGGATGGTAGATACCCATGTAGTTTTGTCGAGAGCAACTCTGTATAGAGATCCCAGTTGGTTGAACGGGATTTCTAAAACGCAAGGTCTGCGAAGAAACATTCAACTGATCAAAATAGATGTAGCGATGGTCAGATATGGATTCCTCATCTGACACATGCCAATTCGTCAACTCGTGACTGATTCTATTGGAGCAGAGAGTTATGTCTAATACTTCTGCTCTATTAGATACCATAAAGGTTGGGCGATTGCCTATGTTAAGTAAACCAAGTTCGGTACTACTTAAGTATTCCATCAAGCTGGAGCCTCTCAGATTGATATCCGAGCTACCCCAGATGATGTGATGAGCATTAGCATCACTACCGACAATTAGCGGAAGGCCTTTTGACGTGCAATAACTGACCACTTGTTTGAAAGCATCCGTAGGGGATGGTTCATCATGTGGTAAATAAACCGAACAATAGACGTATTTCCTGACGGGGGATCCGCCAGTTGCATCAATTGTAACAGCACATACATCTCTGGTTGTTAGTTCAGAGATAAGTGTAGCAACGATAGCGTTGTTAACAAGTACACATGCACGCGGCATTGATCGAGAGTTTGCCATTTCATTACTGAAAGCAGCAAAAACCGGGTTCACTAGGTTACCTAGGTAAAAGCTACCCTTGCGAAAATAGGGTTCCTGCACCAAAGCCACTTGGGATTTGCCATTTTGCATAAGTCTACAAAGATTAATCGTTGCTGTTCTTTTGTGTTGAAAAATGATTTGAGCTATCTTAACTGTAGCCATTGCGAATTACGATAATACACTCCACAACTTCAACATTTATGTGAACAGCAACGATGAAACCAAGTCGGTATCGTATCAAGAACGTCAAAGACGAAACACAGAGTACACTGTGAAAAACGCATAAAGCGAATCCATATAGGTGACAATTAGATAAAAACTAAATAAAACATACTCATAATCCCACCCTTATTTAACCTCAAGTTGAGATTGAATAAGAGTAGCCGATTATTCCGGAGAAGCAATAAGTCAACTACGCCATAGCTCCGGTTGGCGCAATATGGGCTCAATACTGTGAAGGGGTGCCCTGGTGCTTCACAGGCTCCGTTAGTGGTTAGGTTCATTTTAGACCCCTAGCCATTCATTCGTAGGAACGGTAAGCAAAAAGCCGCATCACATCAAGAACTAGAGGTCACCTGTATGGTGGACTTCTACCACTGGAACAGGCAATCCATAGCGTTATTCTTAGCCAGACAACTGGCTGCCGACCCCACACGGCTATCTAGGCTGTTTGTGGAGAGAAGTTGACATTGACTTTACGTGAACTCTCAATGTGGCCGAACAGCCGTGAAAATTGGACCACCAAATTGGACTCTGAGTTGAAGTACCAACAAGTGAAGTCAAATTTGAAAGAAGAAATTTTAGGTTGAGAAGAAGGAAAAGGAATTCGTGATCATTGGTGGCTCGTAGAAATAAAGGAAAGAATACAAATGTGAAATTCTTTCAGTTTTTCTGTTGTCTTCAAGAACTCAAAGCGCTCACGGTATCTTTGTCCAGAGGCTCATTTAAAAACAAAAATCAGTATCTCCGAAACACCTTCTACACGATGGCATAGGCTTTCCTCGTTCGCGCAATTATAAAATTTTCTATCAGGGTTTCTCCATGCATTTCTTGAGGTGGTGAATTTTGTGGTGACGTTATTGGGAATTCCCACTAAAAATACCGAAAAAAAAAATTATTTTCCTAAAATTTTCTTAAGAAAAGGTTTATTTTGACAGTGGCCGTTCGTGGAAGGATCAAAAATGAGAAGCCTTCAAATCCGACGCTTTCCGTTTTATAATAAATCTTTTGACGTTGGACAACGTCTTACCCGGAAGTACTGTGTGTCAAATTAGAATCTAAAATTGAAGACCGTGACGAAATCATGTCAGATTTTGAACGTTAATACAGCCTTTTATCTTTCGATGGATTTTCGAGATTTATATATCAATCGACTCGGAAACTCTCTAGCAATTTTTAAATTTCATTGAATCTTTGATTATTAACGATAAACTATTAGAAATTTCAATTTTTGTCCTACCCAGTAAAAATATCAGAATCAACCAATCCCGTTCATGCATTCCCAACACGGACATCAGAATGATATAAGTCACGGGCCTTTTGACCCACCGTTTCATTTTCTCTGGGTATGAATAGACCTGTGTTTCGCGCCCGCGCGTCATTTCGGTTCGAGGTTCTACGGAGAGTGGACAGAACGACAAACGGCAGCGACAGCGGCTCAACGGCAAACAGACTATCGTCGGCGTCATCGGCACTCCAGTGAAAATTTCTCGCATGGTTCGGGATCTGGATTTGTTGCAGTTTATGGAGAAGGCGCATTATTGTGGTTCTTTTCAGAACCTCAATTTTCCAAAAGAAAAGGTTGAGCAGAATACATTTTCATCAAGAACAGATCATCATCGCTTGGCCACAGCGGAAATTGACTTGACAGGTAGAATCACAAGCGCGTGTCGGACTGTTGAGTGGTTGCTGTTAGTTATTCGGAAGGCGCATTATTTACATATATTATTCGGTTCTTCTCAGGACCCAACATTGTATAAGAGGAAGGTTAAGGAAGGCATGCGTCAGAGGGAGAGACTGCAAAAATGTATTCGCATGCAGAAATGTACTCCACCCACCGCGCTGCTTCCACAATCGCCACAAACGCCAGCGGAACAAGCATGTTGCAGAACGAAATGTCTCGCGCGCGCGCGCGGAAAGGCAGCTTTCTTGTAGTCAATAATGTAAGCCCTCTAGCCCCGCCCCTTTAGTGAGTGTTCGAACTCATCCCGATTGACAAAGAGGCGGGACTAATGTGCCGTCTTACTTGATCACAAGAAAGTTGCTCTCCCACGCGCGAGCCATTTCGTTCGATATGTCGAGGAAATCGGCAAGCGCTCTCAGCACCTGGATTTGGATTTGTTGCAGTTTATTGGGAAGGCGCATTATTGTAAATCAATCGGTTCTTTTCAGAACCTCAATTTTCCTAAAGAAAAGGTTGAGCAGAATACATTTTCATCAAAGACAAATCATCATCGCTTGGCCACAGCGGAAATTGACTTCGGTAGTAGAATCACAAGTGCGTGTCGGACTGTTGAGTGGTTGCTGTTATTGATTCGGAAGGCGCATTATTTACATATATTATTCGGTTCTTCTCAGGACCCAACATTCTATTAGAGGGAAGGTTAAGGAAGAATTTGATTCAAAGTGAAAATTATTTGCTTGGCAATCACAGGAAGTTTCCGTCCGTCGCACGCGTCGGAGGGAGATGCTGCCGCATGGAAGACATCAGTATCAGTAATGTGAAATTTCATTTCAAGATACTGATTTGGTTTTGTTGCCTATTAGTGTTCAGAAAGCCGCTTCATGGAGAATAATTCCGTTCTTTTCAGAACTACAATTTTACAAAAGAGAAGGTTGAGCCAAGAAAATTTGTCTTCAAAGTGCATATCATGATCGATTTGTGATGACAGAACATTTCCGTCTGTAACAGAATCACAAGCATGCGTCAGAGGGAGAGACTGCAAAAATGTATTCGCATGCAGAAATGTACTCCACCCACCGCGCTGCTTCCACAATCGCCACAAACGCCAGCGGAACAAGCATGTTGCGAACGAAATGTCTCGCGCGCGCGGAAAAGCAGCTTTCTTGTGGTCAATAATGTAAACCCTCCAGCTCCGCCCCTTTGGTGAAGGTTTGCACTCATCCCGATTAACAAAGAGGCGGGACTAATGCGCCGTCTTTCTTGATTACAAGAAAGTTGCTTTGCCGCGCGCGCGAGCCATTTCGTTCGGTATGTCATGGAAAATGGCAAACGGTCCCAGCATCTGGATCTTGATTTGTTGCAGTTCATTGGGAAGGCGCATTGTTGTTAATCAATCGGTTCTTTTCAGAACCTCAATTTTCCTGAAGAAAAGGTTGAGCAGAATACATTTTCATCAAGAACAGATCATCATCGCTTGGCCACAGCGGAAATTGACTTCGGCAGTAGAATCACAAGCGCGTATCGGACTGTTGAGTGGTTGCTGTTAGTGATTCGGAAGGCGCATTATTTATTTACATATATTATTCGGTTCTTCTCAGGACCCAACATTCTATAAGAGGGAAGGTTAAGGAAGAATTTGATTCAAAGTGAAAATTAATTGCTTGGCAATCGCAGAAAGTTTCCGTCCGTAGCACGCGTCGGAGGGAGATGCTGCCACATGGATGACATCAGTATCAGAAATGTGAAATTTTATTTCAAGATACTGATTTGGTTTTGTTGCCTATTAGTGTTCGGAAAGGCGCTTCATGGAGAATAATTCGGTTCTTTTCAGAACTACAATTTTACAAAAGAGAATGTTGAGCCAAGATAATTTTTCTTCAAAGTGCATATCATGATCGATTTGTGATGACAGAAGCTCCTGAAACCGTTTACTGTTGATACACTTCCCTAACACAAACATCAATATTCATTAACAAAGTATTAATAGAGAGACAATTACCTTTCTAAACCCCATAGTGCGTATGTGCTGTTCAGTGTTTAACAAGTTTCGGTCTACTGAGTAGAAAATAAGTGAGAAATTAGTGAAGTTAGGAGTGAAAGAAGTAATGTCACAACACATGAATTCAACGTATGTGCGTAACTACCGTAAACGCACGCAGGAACAACGGAAGGATGACCCTCCCAAGCAGCCAAGAACCGCTGCTGAACGAGCTTCAGGAATATCGGGCGAAGAAGAAGGCAGCCAAAGGTAAAGCGTCATCCACTGCTGGGTGGGACGCTGGAGAAGGCCCTTCAACTCGAGGTAGGAAATCTTAAAAAAATAGAAAATTTTCACTATAAATATCTCACAATGAAAACAATCACATTTAATTAATAAAATATCACAGTCACTTTATGTTATTCCTATAATAAATAATCAATAGTTTATTTTATTTATATTTCATAAATAATCAACTAGCATTGGATTTCAATTGCATTTCAATAATTCTTGACATTTTATACCATGTTTTCAACATGAGTTTAATTTTCACTGTGAAATATGCTGAAATTTCTACTCTCCTCGTTCTAATTTCATAGCAGCAAGAATATTCAATTTTGAACAAATGCCTTTTTACCTGGTAAATGGTGAATTTTTCATTATACGTCAAATATTAAATTTTACATGTTTGGAGTAAAATACTTCAATACTACTACTACAAAAATTTATTATTTTTTCGAAACCATTTGAATCATTCAAAACTTACTTAACAGAATAATAATTTGCAATTTGTAAGCGGCATTTTGTCACATTTTCATCAGTATTAATGTTTGAAAAGTAGAAAGGGCCGAACATATCTCAAGAACCTTTGATGACTGAATAATAAACTTGTTTTAATACTGTGAATTGTCAATTGAATATCAGCTATCCAAACTTTTCACTTTTATCACAAACATTTAATTTTCATCGATTCACTGAATATTATGAGACACACCGAGGCACCAAATATCACAGACAATTTGCGAGATTAAATATTGTGTCATTAAATATATCAGATAAGTATTATATTTTCGACGAAGATTTAATTTTGAACAGAGTTGCAAAACATTTTTGAATAGAAATTTAAACATTTTTGTGAATATTCCAAGTTTTATCAATCATGGGATACCTTTTTTGCAACATAGAAATAAATTGGGTATGAGAAAATGCTTCATCTGCGCAGTTGTGGTACCTAAGGGTTCGTACACTAGTTATATGAGTTTCATTGGAGAAGGGGGAGTTTGGCAGTTTCTTGGTTGAAAATGATTAGAAAATCCTACGTAATTAGTATACGACCCTAAAGGAAAGAGGTAGGTGTTGTGAAATAATTCGTCCATTGACTAACTTATATTGTCATTCATATTCACACTAAGAAAATTATTTTACTTTAAACGTGCCCTCCAACAATTTCACGAATAATGAATCTGTCAAAAATGTATTGCGTATTGTAGTATTTCCACCGATGCGCTTTCTTCCCGAAGAAGCCATTTTCCGCGATAATCTCAGCGATGGCGACGTTTCGTTGTGTGATTCACAACCATCAATTGCTGTTCGTGCCACACCGGTACCTATAATGCATAGAGGAGAAGAGGACATCTCTCTTGCTGAGCATGATAGCCAGGGTTAGTTAGAACAAATTTGAATTCAAATCAAAGTGTTGATAACTCTTATATCCAGTAGAACCATTCGATCCGAATCTAGAAGGAGCATCAGCAGAGTTCAACAAACGTTTTGTTGAAAATCGTTTTGGTTTCCCATGTGGTGTTTGTGACCGGTTGTGGTTTTGCAAACGACCTAAAGCCGCTAAACAACGCCGAAGTGGCTGTGTTGGCAACAGCAAACAACACTGTCGGAACTAATCCAGCATGTAAGACATGCCATGCCAACTTGAAACGCGGTCACATACCGTCACTTGCCGTTTCGAATGGTTTTCGGTTCCCGGAATTTCCTACGAATCCACCACTTCCACAACTCGATCCGATTGCAGAGCGTTTGATCTCGCCACGGTTGCCTTTCATGCAAATTCGGCGACTGCGTTTTTGCGCCGCAGGTAAATTTTACGTAGTTTCTTGTAATGCAAATATTTTCACTACCATTTGATAACATTTTAGGGAGCTATGGCATAATCGGCCAGGTCATTAATGTACCTGTAGATGTGGATCAAATGGTCAAGGAGCTTCCCCGCCAGCTGGACGATGACAGGGCGTTCAATGTTTCCATTAAGAAGCATTTGATCCATAAGTCCGCCTATCTATCAGGATTTGTGAAGAAGGGGACGATCAAAGCCTGGCTGCAGTACCTGGAGAATACGCCACTGTATCGTCGATACGGTATAACTTTCAACGAGGACCAGTTGAATGCCATCGATTCTGCAGCACAAACTACGGAAGATGTAATTGACACGGTCGAAAATAGCAATGATGTCGAATTGCTTATAGGACAGCAGCAAACACTCCTCTGGAATGAGGATAAGTGTCTGGAGATTGCTCCGGCACAGAACAGAGTTCCACTGTCGATCATCTACGATGAGCATGCCGAAGAATTATCATTCCCGGATGTATATTTGGGGCAACCGAGGACTTACAATCCGGAAGTACGGGTTACGCCGTATATGATGGCCACCAGTGAACTGCGGCGCAGTGACCGACGAGCTGCCAAGCCCAGGCATGTATTATACGTTGCTATGAAGATTCTGCGTTTGAGGGTATCTGAGGGGCTGCAATGTACGTTCAAGTGTATGGGAACAGCCAATATCACACGGGCCATGCTTGATGATAAGGTGTTCCTGGAGCAGTGCGTCGATCGGAATTTATCATTCCTAAAATCGATTCGAATTCCGTACAGTACTGGCAACAGCGTAAGAACGGATTTGTTCGCCATGATCCGGCAATTAGGGAAGCCAACTATGTTCCTCACCCTGAGTGCCAGTGAGACCAAATGGCCACACCTGTTGCGAACTTTACAAAGCTTGTCCGGTGGGAATAGTGTCATCGACGTTCAGAATCTATCGGCATTGCAGCGAGCCACTCTGGTGAACGAGGATCCGGTGACATGCTGCATATATTTCAACAAGCTTGTAGACGTCATTATGCAGCTGCTTCAGTCGTCCAGATACAGCCCGTTTGGGAAGTTTCGCGTTGTTGATTACTTCAAGCGGATTGAATTTCAACATCGTGGCAGTCCTCACGCCCATGTTCTAATCTGGCTGAACAAGGATCCAAGTGAACCGATCTCGGAGAACATGCCCAAAACAATAGAACTGATTGACAGTCTATGCTCCGTTGATTCGACTGATTTGCCAGACACGTACGCGAACCAGGTGCACAAGCATACGTTCACGTGCTTCAAGCGTAATGATAAGAGCTGTCGGTTCAATATTCCATATTGGCCCATGGACCGTACAAGAGTGCTTTTGCCACTTACGGGGACGATGGACGCCGGGGACAACTTAGAGCACGATCCATCACGATGCGTAATGTTCTGGAGACGAAATTGTTCGACACGCTCGATCAATTCCTCGTAGAGTGCAACTGTTCATACGAGTACTACCTTGACGTCATTCGCAGCTCGATAAGTCGACCTACAGTGTTTCTAAAACGAGCGATGATGGAATTATGGACGAACCCGTTTAACCCATGGATAGCAAATATCCTGCGGTCAAACATGGACCTCCAGTTTATCCTTGAGGAGTATTCGTGTGCTGCGTACGTTGTCGAGTACGTGAACAAGACAAATCGTGGCATAAGTAGTTTGCATCGGGACCTTGTGAAGCTGCAGGAAGAGTTTCCGGATCAGGATTACAGGTCGCTGCTGAAGAAAGTGAGCCTTAAAATGCTGAATTCGGTAGAAATGTCAGCGCAAGAGGCCGCATGGTATCTGCTCCGCCAGCCGATGTCCGAGGCCAGCCGAAAAGTCGTATTTATTCCCACCATGTGGCCACATGAGAGGACCAAAACCAGGAAGCGTAAGCAACAGATGGATGATGAAGGAATTCCGGATGATTCTGAAGATATATGGACGTCAAATATAATTCAGAAATACGAAGATCGTAGGGATCTTGAGGACGTCTGTTTGGCTGAATTCGCTGCTTACTACACGAAAGCGCAAAAGTCGGCAAACACCTACAATCGCCGTAACATTGCACGCGTATTGCGGTGGCGTGCGTACGCTATGACAGAGCTCGACGATTACAAGCGTGAGATGGTTTTACTATTCCTTCCATTCCGTAGTGAGATGTGTGATGTGCTCGATTGCAACAAGTTTCTACAGTTGTACGATGAGCATGAAACCGTCTTGATGCAGAAAAGAAAGATATACGACTGCGAGTTGAACCTGGAACACACTGTCGAACAATATTTGCGTATGTGTGGTATGGATGCTGATCAGGATCAGGAAGCCACCACGGACAAGCACGACGAGTACATCCGGGCGATAAACATGAATCCGAACGACGACGACATACAGAACCTGCCGATTCATGCATTGAACGCCGTGGTTAAACAGCGGTCCAATGTCATGAGCAAGCAGGCTTACTGTGAACTGGTTCGAGCCACGAATCCTGAACAGCGTTCGTTGATTCTGCACGTCATCCACACAATGCATAGCTTCGACGATAACGACAAGCCGATGCAAATCTTCTTCACGGGTCCGGCTGGTAGCGGCAAAACGTTCACCTTGCGAATACTGATGGAGACATACAACAGGTTCAGTCAAGCACATAACGCACAGAACAACGCATATGTTGCTTGTAGCTTCGACTGGCAAAGCTGCTGTTGCTATTGGCGGAACAACGGTCCATTCGGCTTTTCGTTTAACCATGTCCCGCAGACAAAACTCCAAGCTGAGTTTTGAAACGCTCCAGCTGTACCGAAATGCGTTTGCACATGTTCAGGCAATCATCGTCGATGAAGTCAGCATGATCGGTGCCAATGTGTTAGATACTGCTATTCACGCCCGGCTGCAAGATATTAAGGCGGAATATGACGATCCATTCGGTGGCATGAACATGATTCTCGTTGGAGACTTCCGGCAACTTCCGCCGGTGAACGCTAGATTTGTTTGGAAACCACCAGCAAATTCTATGCACGGTGCCGTACTCTGGCAATCGTTACGATACTTCCCTCTCGTCCGAGTCATGAGGCAGAGTGACGAGCAGTTTTCTGCCGTACTGACGAAGATTGGAAATGGTGAACGATTGACAGGTAAAATTTAAACTAATTATATTCTTGACACTATTTCTAAACAGTTAATCTTATTTTCAGACGAAGAAACCAAGCTGATCGAGAGTCGTTTCCGGACAGTGCAATGGTGCAGAGAAACGTCCCGAATGCTGTACGTCTTTTCCACCGTAACATCGACGTCGACCAGTACAATAGCGAGGTACTGATGGAAACGGACGGCGTGGACTGTATAGCTGAAGATGTGTTCTCTGGATACCGGAACAATGAGCAGCTAGTAAGTGCCAGGAACAAGCTTCATAAGATGAGTGTTGTGGAGGCTGGTGGCATGCCTTATCTGCTGCGTCTTACTCTCGGCATGCCGTACATGGTTACGACAAACGTTGAGGTAGATGATGGTATCGTTAACGGTGCGATCGGCCAACTCATGCACATCGAGCTGAATGAAGATGAACCAGAACAGCGAATGGTTCGGCTTTGGTTCATGTTCGAGAACGAAGCTATAGGAGCGACACGAAGGGTAAAATCCAGGCCCTTAGTGTGTTCAAAGCCAGGCGTCTTGCAGCCACAATGGACACCGATGACCAGGCGGTCCGGCGAACATCACCCTCGGTAGCATGAAGTGCAAACGAGTTCAATTCCCGATAGTTCCGGCGTGCGCTCTAACGGTACATAAATCACAAGGTGGTACATTTCCCCAAATTGTGTACCGTTATGACAGAGGACAGTAGCAACAACTTGTATATGTTGGCCTCTCTAGAGTGTCGTCTCTGGAGGGATTGTTTCTGACTAGTGCCAAAGATGAATTCAAATTACACCATGCAAAGGGAAGCGATTCTCCGAAGATGAAGGGAACTTCGCACCGAAATGCAGCGTTTGTCAAACCACCGACTAAGCACAATTGCCGATGACATGATGCAATTCGTAGCTGGTAAAGGTACTGGTGTTGTACTAGTGTCAATGAATGTGCAGAGTCTTGGTGCTCATTCACTTGACATCGCTACGGACCATGTACTCACTTCTGGCGATCTTCTGGCGCTTAGCGAAACCTGGCAGGAGGATAATGGAGAATTGTCCGGAATCGCAGGATACACATGTGTTGCCCAAGCCAAGCGCTCTGGAATGCGAGCCGCAGGAGTGGCCATCTTCCAGCGCGATGCGGGATCCACTTGTGCGATTGCCCACACAATGAAGAAGCTCAGTGATAGTTACGACGAGCAACTTGGGCTTGCCGACGAATACGGTGACGTGTGCGCTGCGGAGGTGCATGTTATGGGTAGTTAGACGCTCTTGATTTCGCTGTATATTTCACCAGGTAGGATGTGAAATACTTTCGTAAAGATCAACTTTCTTTATTTAAAATGCCATCTTTTATTCAATAGGTACGACAACCAAGCAGAAGAAATTCTTTTTGGCGCGAAACCTTATAATGTACGCGACAATGAGCATGCCCATAGTTGTTACCGGCGACTTCAACACTGATGTATCAAAGAGGAGAATGCTGAGTTCATCGACTTCATGAAGCAGTACCTCTTTTGGATTTGGTATCGGACCCTTCGCAATCAACCACTCTTGGTGGAACATGCTTGGATCTTACATTCACGCGAAATATTGGTGCGGACTGTAGGAGATATTGTTCTTACTTTTCATATCATCGACCAATACTTTCGATACTTGCTGCGCCGTCTGGTTGGTTTAACGATATTATAGAAGTAATGACCGTTATACTAATTACCCCGTATATTTTCTTTCAACTTTCATTAGAATCTCAGTTAGAATGAGATGTGGTCGTCATCATCAACTATCCGCAGCCAATCCCATGCTAAACTCGTTTGTTGGTTCCTTCTGATAGCTCGATCCATATCGGTAATCTTCATCTATGGCCCGGGTCTGTCGATAGCGTTTCGTTCGCATCACAACCATTTTCTGCTGCCGGGGTATCTCTGCCGGTTGAGGGTCTCGGCCTTCCTCCGGTTGAGCTCTGCCTTGTTCTAGCTAGACGTGACGCTGTCAACTCGGCGCTACATTTCTGCGATGTCCGTTCACCTGGAAGCTGTTCTATTCAACACAGTGTATATGGTATGTTTATTAAAACAAGCAATTTAACAACAATCTATTTAAATTATTCAATTTCATAAACCTCTTTACAGATATAACAATGTCATTGCTGTAGCAAAATTTCCGGTGCTGCGGTCAACATCGCCTTCAAACCACTAGTACAACAAACGACCCTTCGAAGAAGCACCACCCTCCAGAGAACATCCATCCGCAACACTTAAAATGGCTTCATACCAACACAAACCAACGGTCCTTTTCAGGGCCACCAAAATTTTTGACGATAGAGAGAATGTGGCGTACCTGAGTTTATGATAACCTGTTTTGTGTCGCGTATGTGAAGTCCACAGCCCTGCCGTCCTTCTTAGTCACACTTGGTCGACAACTAAGAAGCTTTGCCCAAATCCAAAATTTCTATTAGTCTCTTTAGGCTATATGTGTGCATGTGAGCGTGTATGTGTGTACAAAAATAGTGTGCCGTACGGCCGAACACCTTTACAGTCTCTTTAAAATGCTCCTACAGGTGGATTCGCACTGCTACCGCCCACATGGGTCTCAATGATGCACTGTTGGTTACTATCACCCCCCAAAGCCAACATTCTGCGCTCTCGCAGGTGCGGTTTCGCACTGCTACCGCCCACATGGGTCTCAATGATGCACTGTTGGTTACTATCAACCCTCCCACAGCCAACATTTTACGCTCCCGCAGGTGCGGATTCGCACTGCTACCGCCCATGGGTCTCAATGATGCACTGTTGGTTACTATCAACCCCCAAAGCCAACATTCTGCGCTCTCGCAGGTGCGGTTTCGCACTGCTACCGCCCACATGGGTCTCAATGATGCACTGTTGGTTACTATCAACCCCCAAAGCCAACATTTTACGCTCCGCAGGTGCGGATTCGCACTGCTACCGCCCACATGGGTCTCAATGATGCACTGTTGGTTACTATCAACCCCCAAAGCCAACATTTTGCGCTCTCGCAGGTGCGGTTTCGCACTGCTACCGCCCTCATGGGTCTCAATGATGCACTGTTGGTTACTATCAACTCCCCACAAAGCTAACATTCTGCGCTCCCGCTGGTGCGGATTCGCTATACCAGCACCCAGACTGGTCCCAGTTTCGTATTGGAAGTATTGATTTGTTCCCCTAAATCCAATTTTCAAACCGCATGAAAAAATAGTTTATTTTGGGATACTTGGGTCATACAGCCCTGCCGTCCTTCTTAGTCACACTTGGTCGACAACTAAGAAGCTTTGCCCAAATCAAAAATTTCTATTAGTCTCTTTAGGCTATATGTGTGTATGTGAGCGTGTATGTGTGTACAAAACATAGTGTTCCGTACGGCCGAACACCTTTACAGTCTCTTTAAAATGCTCCCTCAGGTGCGGACTAGCACTGCTTCCGCCCATATGGGTCTCAATTGTACACTGTTGGTTACTATCAACCCCTAAAGCCAACATTTTGCGCTCCCGCTGGTGCGGATTCGCACTGCTACCGCCCACATGGGTCTCAATGATGCACTGTTGGTTACTATCAACCCTTCCAAATCCAACACTTTGCGCTCTCGCAGGTGCGGTTTCGCACTGCTACCGCCCACATGGGTCTCAATGATGCACTGTTAGTTCCTATAAAAACCCTGAAGGAAACGTTTTTAGCTCTCGCTGGTGCGGGTTCGCCCTGATACCGCCCACATGGGTCTCAATGATGCACTGTTGGTTACTATCAACCCCCACAGCCAACATTTTGCCCTCGGGCAGGTGCGGGTTCGCACTGCTACCGCCCACAGGGGTCTCTACGATGCACTGTTGGGTACTATCAACCCCCCAAAGCCAGCAAGTTGCTCCCGCGCATGTTCTGATTCTCACTGCTACCGCCCACATGGGTCTCAATGATGCACTGTTGGTTACTATCAACCCCCCAAAGCCAACATTTTGCGCTCCGCAGGTGCGGATTCGCACTGCTACCGCCCACATGGGTCTCAATGATGCACTGTTGGTTACTATCAACCCCAAAGCCAACATTTTGCGCACTCGCAGGTGCGGTTTCGCACTGCTACCGCCCACATGGGTCTCAATGATGCACAGTTGGTTACTATCAACCCCCAAAGCCAACATTTTACGCTCCCTGCAGGTGCGGATTCGCACTGCTACCGCCCATGGGGCTCCATGATACACTGTTGGTTACTATCAACCACCCCAAAGCCAACATTTTGCGCTCTCGCAGGTGCGGTTTCGCACTGCTACCGCCCACATGGGTCTCAATGATGCACTGTTGGTTACTATCAACCCCCCAAAGCCAACATTTTGCGCTCCCGCAGGTGCGGGTTCGCACTGCTACCGCCCACATGGGTCTCAATGATGCACTGTTGGTTACTATCAACCCCCCAAAGCCAACATTTTGCGCTCTCGCAGGTGCGGTTTCGCACTGCTACCGCCCACATGGGTCTCAATGATGCACTGTTGGTTACTATCAACCCCCCACAAAGCCAACATTCTGCGCTCCCGCTGGTGCGGATTCGCTATACCAGCACCCAGACTGGTCCCAGTTTCGTATTGGAAGTATTGATTTGTTCCCTAAAATCCAATTTTCAAACCGCATGAAAAATAGTTTATTTTGGGATACTTGGGTCATACAGCCCTGCCGTCCTTCTTAGTCACACTTGGTCGACAACTAAGAAGCTTTGCCCAAATCCAAAATTTCTATTAGTCTCTTTAGGCTATATGTGTGCATGTGAGCGTGTATGTGTACAAAATAGTGTGCCGTATGGCCGAACACCTTTACAGTCTCTTTAAAATGCTCCTACAGGTGCGGATTCGCACTGCTACCGCCCACATGGGTCTCAATGATGCACTGTTGGTTACTATCAACCCCCAAAGCCAACATTTGCGCTCTCGCAGGTGCGGTTTCGCACTGCTACCGCCCACATGGGTCTCAATGATGCACTGTTGGTTACTATCAACCCCCAAAGCCAACATTTTACGCTCCCGCAGGTGCGGATTCGCACTGCTACCGCCCACATGGGTCTCAATGATGCACTGTTGGTTACTATCAACCCCTCAAAGCCAACATTTTGCGCTCTCGCAGGTGCGGTTTCGCACTGCTACCGCCCACATGTGTCTCAATGATGCACTGTTGGTGACTATCAACCCCCCAAAGCCAACATTTTACGCTCCCGCAGGTGCGGATTCGCACTGCTACCGCCCACATGGGTCTCAATGATGCACTGTTGGTTACTATCAACCCCCCAAAGCCAACATTTTGCGCTCTCGCAGGTGCGGTTTCGCACTGCTACCGCCCTCATGGGTCTCAATGATGCACTGTTGGTTACTATCAACTCCCCACAAAGCCAACATTCTGCGCTCCCGCTGGTGCGGATTCGCTATACCAGCACCCAGACTGGTCCCAGTTTCGTATTGGAAGTATTGATTTGTTCCCCTAAAATCCAATTTTCAAACCGCATGAAAAAATAGTTTATTTTGGGATACTTGGGTCATACAGCCCTGCCGTCCTTCTTAGTCACACTTGGTCGACAACTAAGAAGCTTTGCCCAAATCCAAAAATTTCTATTAGTCTCTTTAGGCTATATGTGTGCATGTGAGCGTGTATGTGTGTACAAAAAATAGTGTGCCGTACGGCCGAACACCTTTACAGTCTCTTTAAAATGCTCCTACAGGTGCGGATTCGCACTGCTACCGCCCACATGGGTCTCAATGATGCACTGTTGGTTACTATCAACCCCCCAAAGCCAACATTTTGCGCTCTCGCAGGTGCGGTTTCGCACTGCTACCGCCCACATGGGTCTCAATGATGCACTGTTGGTTACTATCAACCCCCCAAAGCCAACATTTTACGCTCCCGCAGGTGCGGATTCGCACTGCTACCGCCCACATGGGTCTCAATGATGCACTGTTGGTTACTATCAACCCCCCAAAGCCAACATTTTGCGCTCTCGCAGGTGCGGTTTCGCACTGCTACCGCCCACATGGGTCTCAATGATGCACTGTTGGTTACTATCAACACCCCCAAAGCCAACATTTTACGCTCCCGCAGGTGCGGATTCGCACTGCTACCGCCCACCTGGGTCTCAATGATGCACTGTTGGTTACTATCAACCCCCAAAGCCAACATTTTGCGCTCTCGCAGGTGCGGTTTCGCACTGCTACCGCCTCATGGGTCTCAATGATGCACTGTTGGTTACTATCAACCCCCAAAGCCAACATTTTGCGCTCCCGCAGGTGCGGATTCGCACTGCTACCGCCCACATGGGTCTCAATGATGCACTGTTGGTTACTATCAACCCCCAAAGCCAACATTTTGCGCTCTCGCAGGTGCGGTTTCGCACTGCTACCGCCCACATGGGTCTCAATGATGCACTGTTGGTTACTATCAACTCACCACACAGCCAACGTCCTGAGCTCCAGCTGGTGCCGATTCGCTATACCAGCACCCAGACTGGTCCCAGTTTCGTATTGGAAGTATTGATTTCCCCTAAAATCCAATTTTCAAACCGCATGAAAAAATAGTTTATTTTGGGATACTTGGGTCATACAGCCCTGCCGTCCTTCTTAGTCACACTTGGTCGACAACTAAGAAGCTTTGCCCAAATACAAAAATTTCTATTAGTCTCTTTAGGCTATATGTGTGCATGTGAGCGTGTATGTGTGTACAAAAAATAGTGTGCCGTACGGCCGAACACCTTTACAGTCTCTTTAAAATGCTCCTACAGGTGCGGATTCGCACTGCTACCGCCCACATGGGTCTCAATGATGCACTGTTGGTTACTATCAACTCCCCACAAAGCCAACATTCTGCGCTCCCGCTGGTGCGGATTCGCACTGCTACCGCTCACATGGGTCTCAATGATGCACTGTTGGTTACTATCAACCCCCCAAAGCCAACATTTTGCGCTCCCGCAGGTGCGGTTTCGCACTGCTACCGCCCACATGGGTCTCAATGGTGCACTGTTGGTTACTATCAACCCCCCAAAGCCAACATTTTGCGCTATCGCAGGTGCGGTTTCGCACTGCTACCGCCCACATGGGTCTCAATGGTGCACTGTTGGTTACTATCAACCCCAAAGCCAACATTTTGCGCTCTCGCAGGTGCGGTTTCACTGCTACCGCCCACATGGGTCTCAATTATGCACTGTTGGTTACTATCAACCCCCCAAAGCCAACATTTTACGCTCCCGCAGGTGCGGATTCGCACTGCTACCGCCCACATGGGTCTCAATGATGCACTGTTGGTTACTATCAACCCCCAAAGCCAACATTTTGCGCTCTCGCAGGTGCGGTTTCGCACTGCTACCGCCCACATGGGTCTCAATGATGCACTGTTGGTTACTATCAACCCCCCCAAAGCCAACATTTTGCGCTCCCGCAGGTGCGGATTCGCACTGCTACCGCCCACATGGGTCTCAATGATGCACTGTTGGTTACTATCAACCCCCCCAAAGCCAACATTTTGCGCACTCGCAGGTGCGGTTTCGCACTGCTACCGCCCACATGGGTCTCAATGATGCACTGTTGGTTACTATCAACCCCCCCCAAAGTCAACATTTTGCGCTCCCGCAGGTGCGGATTCGCACTGCTACCGCCCACATGGGTCTCAATGATGCACTTTTGGTTACTATCAACCCCCCCAAAGTCAACATTTTGCGCTCCCGCAGGTGCGGTTTCGCACTGCTACCGCCCACATGGGTCTCAATGATGCACTGTTGGTTACTATCAACTCCCCACAAAGCCAACATTCTGCGCTCCCGCTGGTGCAGATTCGCTATACCAGCACCCAGACTGGTCCCAGTTTCGTATTGGAAGTATTGATTTGTTCCCTAAAATCCAATTTTCAAACCGCATGAAAAAATAGTTTATTTTGGGATACTTGGGTCATACAGCCCTGCCGTCCTTCTTAGTCACACTTGGTCGACAACTAAGAAGCTTTGCCCAAATCAAAAATTTCTATTAGTCTCTTTAGGCTATATGTGTGCATGTGAGCGTGTATGTGTGTACAAAAATAGTGTGCCGTACGGCCGAACACCTTTACAGTCTCTTTAAATGCTCCTACAGGTGCGGATTCGCACTGCTACCGCCCACATGGGTCTCAATGATGCACTGTTGGTTACTATCAACCCCCCAAAGCCAACATTTTGCGCTCTCGCAGGTGCGGTTTCGCACTGCTACCGCCCACATGGGTCTCAATGATGCACTGTTGGTTACGATCAACCCTCCAAAGCGAACATTTTACGCTCCCGCAGGTGGGGATTCGCACTGCTACCGCCCACATGGGTCTCAATGATGCACTGTTGGTTAGTAGCAACCCCGCAAAGCCAACATTTTGCGCTCTCGCAGGTGCGGTTTCGCACTGCTACCGCCCACATGGGTCTCAATGATGCACTGTTGGTTACTATCAACCCCCCAAAGCCAACATTTTACGCTCCCGCAGGTGGGGATTCGCACTGCTACCGCCCACATGGGTCTCAATGATGCACTGTTGGTTACTATCAACCCCAAAGCCAACATTTTGCGCTCTCGCAGGTGCGGTTTCGCACCGCTGCCGCCCTCATGGGTTCCAATGATGCACTGTTGGTTACTATCCACCCCCCCCAAAGCCAACATTCTGCCCTCCCGCTGGTGCGGATTCGCTATACCAGCACCCAGACTGGTCCCAGTTTCGTATTGGAAGTATTGATTTGTTCCCCTAAAATCCAATTTTCAAACCGCATGAAAAAATAGTTTATTTTGGGATACTTGGGTCATACAGCCCTGCCGTCCTTCTTAGTCACACTTGGTCGACAACTAAGAAGCTTTGCCCAAATCCAAAAATTTCTATTAGTCTCTTTAGGCTATATGTGTGCATGTGAGCGTGTATGTGTGTACAAAAAATAGTGTGCCGTACGGCCGAACACCTTTACAGTCTCTTTAAAATGCCCCACCCCCTTCCCCCTCCCATGGCCATCACCAGGATTCGAACCTAGAGCATGAACAAAACCGTCAGAGAGATGCGGTGACGCTATACACTCCTCTATGGTTACTGTATGACATGTTTTTGTTATTGAATTAAGCCTCTCCTGACTGAAACCACAGTAGCCTTTCGCTTTTGTGTTCGTGATATGTGTGGATGTGTCAAGTAGTTTAATTGTCGCTGAAAAATGCAAAAAAAAATAAACAAGCAACAAAAGAGAATAGCGGTAACTCTTTGTTTTCATATGCAGAGAATACAGACAATCTTGTGTTCCATTTTATCTGCAGCTTATATGGTGGTAGTGTTGCGATAGATTGTATGTTTCGAAAGTAAAACACAATCCCTCGAGTAGCACATATGTTCCAAGTCAGGTGTCGAGACTTATACACTGAGCATACTGGTCGTAAGTATTTCATACGACCAAACTTATGAGAATGTTTCATAGAATTCTCGCTCAACTTTTCAAAAGGTCTAAGTAACATTTTTTTCATGATTTAATCTGAATAATGCAATCAACATATTTCATGTTAATCTGTTGATTGCAATACTCAAATTAAATCATGAAAAAATGTTACTTAGGACCTTTTGAATTAACGAGAATTGAACTATGAAAATATTAAGATCATATTTCGGTCAAATTAATCTTTTTATTGCATATCCAACAAGACGTTTCCTTGAAGCGTCTCGGTGGGCGTGTGGTGTGATCACACGCCTCCTAATCACGACGTCCACGGTTCGAAACCAGGTTACACTTTTTTAAACAAACATAAAATTTTTCATAAGATTGTCGTATAAAATGCATTCCATTAGTGAATCGTATGAAAATCATTTTCTTGTGGCGAAATTTCAAAAGAGAATCGTATGATCGTCTTACGACCAGTATGTCCCTATATGTCCGAATTTGGTCACAATCACCAGATTTGATAGAAATGTGTTACTTGAGTCAATTCAACAGATTTTAAGCTCGCTCCAATTTAATTGCAATATTATACTTTTATATATCAGTATCCTCAGAGTTGAACAAGAAATTTCTGGAGTAAGGTCTCAGCTTTACAAGAAATCTGTGGAGAAAGATCTCGGTCTACGCGTAACCAAAAGTTCTATCGACTAGAATCGAAGTTTCAAAAGAGGTACACGCCATTTGTGGATTTTAGTATAAAATGGGATCACTACATATATCCTGCACTATTCTAGAAATATATGGAGTGAGGTTTAAAGTCAACATGCATAATCAAAGTTCTATCGACTTGTTTCAAAAGTGGTACAATCTGTTCATGGTCCTTGTAATAGAATATGACTACAGCATATGTTCTGCGATATCCAAGAAATTCGGGAGTGAGATCTTAAGACGCACACCCGTAATCAAAGGTCTTTTGAGAAGCTTCAAATATAATACATGTTTTTTTGTGGATCTTAAAATACTATGTGGCCTTGTCCCATTCATTTCCTTGGGAAATCTATTACACATAGGAATATGTACCATATTTGAAACAGTCTGGTAGATCTTCATTTACGATTGAAATCTTAAAGGATTACTTCAGAGATTTCTTGCATAGTTTTGAACACATGATAAAAATACATTCTATTAAAAATACAAGAATAGCTTGTTCAAAATTTAAATCGGGCTAATAGACCTCTGGTTACGCATGTAGACCGTGTAAACAAACGCAACACTGATGGTATTCCCATCGTCCATGCTCTAAACGGTTGTATTAACCCTTAAATGTGCTATATTGTTTTAAAACAACAAATCAAGACAAAATTTTCAAAACGACTTATCTGCTTTTGTAAACAAAGATTTAAACGACGATTTGACGAATCTGATAGCTCTCCCATGCAAACCAACACCATCCATAGGTAGGTGAAGGTTTCCGCTACCTGTTGATGATGTTGGTTTTGCGTGGGCGAGCTATCAGATTCGTCAAATTGTCGTTTGAATCTTTGTTTACAAAAGCAGATAAGTCGTTTTGAAAATTTTGCTTTGAAATATTAAATGATCAAGGAAATGATCCATTTAAGTAAAGCATTCCAATAAAACGGCGATAATCTTGCACTATATCGGTTGTGTCTAGACATTCGTGTATATTAGACCTCCTCATGTTTTCAAAAAGTATCAAAAATTCAACTGGTCAGCCCAGAATCACAATTCTTATGATAAAATAAGTCTCCTGTCAAATTTTCAGCTAATTCGGATAAAAATTCGAGGTGGCTCAAGTCGATTTAGTGTTTTTGGGCTATTTTTAATTTTGGAAAAAAATCTAACATGAGATATAAACGTCAAAAACTATCGCAACAACCTCTATACGGAATCTATTGGTGTCCTCTACAAGTCTTGTGAGCATTGCGATTCGTTACGTTTACATTTTGTCCATGTTAAAGCGATTTTTATGCTTTTAGGTGCATAAAAATACTGTTTCCCTCAAAAGTCGTTGCTCTACAAAATTCTTGAGTTTATAACAAATGATTGTTTATTTATTATATTATTATTCCTCTTTTTCTGGAAATTTGAGTCATAGAATTGCCCATTTGCGATTTACCGTTAAATTCTTAAAAATCAAGCTGAACATTTGTCATAAATATGCATCGTTGAGATTTCTTCAAACAAGTTGTTCAAACAAAGAAGGTTCGATGTCACTTGTTACTACGATGCACTCAATGTTAAAAGCATGCAGACATATGGTGAAATTAACAAAATTTGGAAGTCTTTTGTTGTAAGCATCAAATATCATATGATTTGATTTATGTTTTGTTCGAACAACTTGCTTGAAGAAATCCTAACGTGCAAATTCATGCCAAATGTTCAGCTTCTGATTTTAAGAATTTAACGGTAAATCGCACATGGGTTCTTATATCACTAAAATTTCCAGCAAAAAGAGGAATAATATAATAACATAATAACAATCATTTGTTATAAACTCAAGAATATTGTAGCACAACGACTTTGGGGAAACAGTATTTTTATGCAATTTAAAAGCTTAAAATCACTTAACATGGACAAAACGTAAACGGAACGAATCGCAATGTTCACAAGACTTGTAGAGTACACCAATAGCTTCCGTATAGAGGTTGTTGTGATAGTTTTGACGTTTATATCTCATGTTAGATTTTTTCCAAAATTAAAATAGCCCAAAACACTAAATCGACTTGAGCCTCCTCGAATTTTTATCCGAATTAGCTGAAAATTTGACAGGAGACTTATTTTAGCATAAGAATTGTGATTATGGGCTGACCGGTTGAATGTTTGATACTTTTTGAAACATGAAGAGGTCTAGTGTATATATTGGTAAATGATTCATTGCGCTCAATGTTTTACTTGCCAGAAAACGCAATGAATCATTGTATTTGGGGATGCGGGACGCAAAGTCTGTCAGAATAAAAACTGAATAGAGTTTATTACCAGTAACACAGATGAAACATTGAAATCGTTACATCAAATGCAATTCAGAAACCAAAAAACCCCACCACTGATTCTGGCAACTTGTATTGTTATAACGGCGCCGGTCAAGTCCTTATAGTCAGTTGGGAAAAGAGAGGAATGCTAGTATGTAGTAGTAGTAGTGTTTACTATTTTTGTGATTTTTTTCAGCAGTGAGCACGCATGTTGACAAAAAGAAGCGACGAATTTGGTGCCGTATTACTTTGTTTAGTGATGAGATGGATATATGTACAGTGAGATGGAGATCGGAACATTTCCCCTAATTGTTGCGAACCCAAAACAAAAAGTTGTGACATTCTTTGTATGAAGCGTTTTGTATGAAATCTCGCATGCAAACCACTCAGAGAATGTTATATTTGTTATGCCAGCTCATTGCATAAGTGCGGTTTATTTGGTTTCGATTAATACATCTAAACGATTCTCCTTACTCCTTCATATGATAATTATCAGATTCATATAACATAAAACGAAGATAATGGTAGTCTTTTATCACTACTCATCTCTCATCTGGTATACAGTCCAGATGGCAAGCGCGTCAGTCGAATAGCGCAAGGGCTTGGTGGAGAGTTCAATTATCTTTTTAGGCCGATTTTTTCACATGGTATGAAAACTAAGAAATAGTGTATTCACACCATAATGAGTTCGATACCATATGTTTGTATTGTCAGAACTCATAACTTGTTACTTTGAGCGACATTTGTTTCAAAAAGTGGAAACAGTTGAGTGTTGACGGAAAGGTCTTACAATTTGCAGACCTAAGTTCGATTCTTAGGTTGTTTTTTTTTAATTAAAATTTAATAAAGTACAACATGTAAACTCAAACACATGTTTTGAGATCACGAATGAAATAAAAATGAAATGTTTTTAAAAACTTGCTTTCAATAATGCCTTTTATTATTGATAAAGGGTAATCAATAATAAAAAACTGAAGAATTTTTCTCAAGGACTTTTTTCTGAAATTCTCATTGGAATTCCTCCAAGTACTTTTCATGAATTACTTCGAGAATTTCCACAAAACTCCTTTTGAATATCACATAGAATTTCCACGCCCGGAGATTTCTCCAGATTTTTTTCTGAGAATGCTTACGGAAATTCAATTGCGAATTTCTCCAGAAAATACCTCCACGTAGTTTCCGGAACATTCGTCCAAGAATCCACCTGGAAAATCGTTTTCAAATTTGTCAGTAATACCTTCGGAAATTTCCCTTAACACTCCTTAAAAAATCTTCTGGAATCCACATGAAAACTCCTCTGTAAATTATAAGGCATTTTATGAGACAGATTGAAACAGCTGTTTCTCTCGTGCTTATCTACTTTGGCAAATAGTGGGAGCCCGTTTGTTTGGTTAATTCACGCTGAACATTCCAATGGGTCGGATCATCACTTCTACCTAGTTTTTTTGGTTTCTAGAGCTTAAGAACAAAGCTTTTCATACCATTTCCAATACGTGTTGCTAGATTATTCATACTATTGCATTCTTAGCATAAAATGCTGAAGAAAACATTATTAAAACAAATCAAAAATTAGAAAAATTATTTTGTGTTTGGACATAACGAGATGTTCACGCAGAATTATACCAAAACAAAACATTAAATTACATGTAATCGGGCCGCCGCGAAACGTCTCATAAAATACCTTATATCCAGCTGGGAATTTTTGACGAAATTTCTGATTAATTTCCCATTGGACATCATGGAAAAGTTACCGAAAAAAATCTGAAAGAATTGAAGTATTTCTAAAAGAAAATTAGATTTTTTTTAAATAAATTCTTGAAATAACTTCGGGCGGATTTCTCGATAGGCTTCTATATTCTCGACGGAATTACTAAAAGAAGTATTTTGAAATGGAGTTCCTTAAAAAAAAGAATCTTTTCGAGTTTCCAAATTAAATTACTTGTCATAAGACAACACCAATGAAAAAGAGGAATATGAAATTGATTGAAAATATGTATTTCCTATAGGATGAACCAGTAGAAATGTTCAGTACGAAACTCGTTAACTTACTGGTTTAATACTCGTTCAATAGCCATCGGCGTGGTGAAAAATATTCATGCGGCGGCTCGCTGATTAATTTTCGACGGCGGCGGCGACGTGAGAAAATCACCGGCTGCGGCGGCGGCATGACGCAGCGGCGCACAGGTCTTCATCATGCAGTAATCCATGTGGTACCATACGGTACAATCACACCATACTGCTACACCACACCACACCACAATTAGACTTACTAATCTTCTTTTCACTTTCACTTTATGAAATCCTGATTCAGGATTTAAAGAACACTTTCTTCTCATTTCTTCTTTCCGCAGCAAAACGAAGTGCACATATAAATTCAATAAACCCCAATTCACTGAAAAAAAAGCCCACCACACGACCGCAACTACCGTCACTTGCGCGATAAATTCAATTGAACACTACTAAAGAAGAAAAAACAGTCTATATTCAGCTGATGTAACTGTTATTTCTGTTTTTTCTTCAAAACTATCACGAAATAGTTACAAACAACGCGAACCGCACGCCCGACCGACGACCGTGTTGACAAGACTTGAACTGTTCCATTCGATTTACCCGCCGTGGAAGGCAACACGAACCGCACGAAGACTCTGAGCGGGTGGTTCGTTTGCACGCTTAAGTTAATCAACATAGTTTTGTATACACATAACGGGCATTTCATGAGATAAAATTATTATGTGAATGGTAAATTAACCAACAATGGATCTCCTAGCACCTGCATTTCACTATTGCTACTATTGTGGTGTCAAATTGTTGATTCATTGTTATTATTGTTTCAGTTGAAATTAGAATGGACCGCAAAACCGCCGCTATGAAATGAACAGATCGTGCCACCGTAGACATGTTCTGTCAAAAGCACATGAATAGAAATACATATGCGTATACAGTGCCGCCGTTGTTTTGATGCGGAGAGTGCTAAATGAGATACCTTGATTGATCCATTTCGATCTCGCGAAAACTGATTTTATTCTCGTTCAACTTATAGCGCATCATTGCGCATGTAGTACATATTGTTTGCAACCAGATGCGCTATGCAGCGCACCAGATGCGCAGTAATAAAACTTGCGACTAATAGGAGAAACATTGATTTTCGCGAGTAAAAGATACCAGCAAAATACAGCAGTTACCCTTCCTGGCAATCTGAAATGAAACCTTGGGCCCCGAAGGTTACACAAAAAAAAGCTAAAAACTCAACAGCGCAGATACCACAATTGGCAGGATTATTTGCTTCGTCGCATGAATCAAATCTCTTAGGCTAGAGCTAGACCCCTTTTGCTTTATTTTATTATGAGTAATCGAACTGATTGCTCAATTCAATATGAGGAGAATTATTGAGAGGAAATGGAGAATTCAAAGATTCTACCATCCTTTTTTGTTAATGAGGTATAGCAACGTGGAAACGAGACCTTCTGAAGGTTTTTCCAGAACGGTGTCCTTGCAGGCAGAGTGTATGTAATTAAGAGTGGCGACGATACTGTCAGAATTGGAACAAAATTCATCTGTCATTACCATATAAAATTGTGTTCCAAACGAGCAGGAGACCTGTCAAATGCGGCACACTCTGCTTGCAGGATCACCACCGCTTGGCGGAATTTTTCTTTTGCAAATGGCTCCAACGTAAAACGGAGGCACATGTAACAGGATCAATAGGTACAAAAAGCTCTGAGAAGTGCTGTTGAAATTATAATAGCATTGGGTAGCATTAAAACTTCCTGCAACATTGTACATATTGCACAGAGAGAAGGGGTAACGATGGTAAAGTGAACAGGTGGGGTAAAGTGGGTAACAGGAACGGCTTGTTTATTTATTTTTTATTTTTTATTTATAGAACAACTAGGATTTAGCTAGTCGCGCTGCAGCAAGGTACCCGGCAGAAAGTGGAACGTTATAGACGGAATCGGAGACAGCAGACCCGTCTTTTCAGGAGAAGAAACGCCGCCTGTTAGAGGCGGAGTGCGAGGAGATGGAATAGCTGTGCCGTTCTCAAGAAACACGCAAGTTCTGATAGAACTCAACGCATCCCGCAAAGGCTTCGTGCCGCGAGCCGAAATGTGAAGGGATAAGGATGGGAGCATCTTGACGGACGAACGTGTGGTGATCGAAAGGTTGAAGCAGCACTACGAGAAACATTTGAGTGAAGTGAAAGTCAAGGCAGCGGAGGAGATGACTACGTCAGTTCAGCGGACGATGGAAGCCAACCAGCCCCCTTGAGGGAAGTTAAGGATGCCATCCAACAGCTAAAGACGAATAAAGCAGCTGGTAAGGATGGTATCGGAGCTGAGCTCATCAAGATCGGCCCGGAAAAGCTAGCCACTCGCCTGCACAAATTGATAGTCAGAATCTGGGAAACTGAACAGCTACCGGAGGAGTGGAAGGAAGGGGTTACAAGCCCCATCTACAAGAAAGGTGGCAAGCTGGAGTGTGAGAACTTTCGACCGATCACCATCCTTAATGCCGCCTACAAAGTGTTATCCCAGATCTTTTTCCGTCGTCTGTCACCATTAGTGAACGAGTTCGTGGGAAGTTATCAAGCCGGCTTAGTTGATGGCTGCTCGACAACGGACCAGATCTTTACTGTACGGCAAATCCTATAAAAATGTCGTGAATACCAGGTCCCAACGCACCATCTGTTCATTGATTTAAAGGCGGCATATGACAGTATAGACCGCGTAAAGCTATGGAAAATTATGGACGAGCACAGCTTCCATGGGAAGCTTACCAGACCAAAGCAACGGTGGATGGTGTGCAAAACTGTGTGAAGATTTCGGGCGAACACTCCAGTTCGTTCAAATCACGCCGGGGACTAAGACAAGGTGATGGACTTTACTGCCTGTTGTTCAACTTTGGTGTCATGCGGAGAG
The DNA here is from genome assembly GCF_024139115.2 of Armigeres subalbatus. Lineage (NCBI taxonomy): Eukaryota > Metazoa > Arthropoda > Insecta > Diptera > Culicidae > Armigeres > Armigeres subalbatus. The sequence continues at coordinate 29,551 of NW_026942335.1, forward strand.
CCGGATTTTCAACAGATGCAGTTAATTTATTTGTTTCGCGGATGACATGGACATTGTCGGCCGAACATTTTGCAAAGGTGGCAGAACTGTACATGCAGACAAAATACATGCTTGTGGGCGGAACCGAGCGCGACAGGGCCCACCTGGGAATCAGTGTTACGATAGACGGGGATACCTTCGAGGTGGTCGAGGAATTCGTCTACCTCGGATCCTTGATAACGGCTGATAACAATGTTAGTCGTGAAATACGAAAGCGCATCATTTGTGGAAGTCGGGCCTACTGCGGGGTTCAGAAGAAACTGCGATCAAAAAAGATTCGCCACCGCACCAAATGTGTCATGTACAAGACGTTAATAAGACCTGTTGTCCTCTACGGACATAAAACATGGACAATGCTCTAGGAGGACTTGCAAGCACTCGGAATATTCGAGAGACGGGTGCTTAGGCCCATCTTTGGCGGTGTGCAAGAAGACGGTGTGTGGCGGCGAAGAATGAACCACGAGCTCGCCCAGCTCTACGGCGAACCCAGTATTCAGAAGGTAGCTAAAGCTGGAAGGGTACGATGGGCAGGACATGTTGCAAGAATGGCGGACAGCAACCCTGCAAAGATGGTGTTCGCTTCTGATCCGGCATGTAAGAGACGGCGTGGAGCGCAGCGAGCGAGATGGGCAGACCAGGTGCAGAACGACTTGGCGAGTGTGGGGCGTATCCGAGGATGGAGAGATGCAGCCTCGAACCGTGTATTGTGGCGTCAAATTGTTGATTCAGTGTTATCTGTTTAGATGTTAACTAAATAAATGAAATGAAATGTAAGAGACGGCGTGGAGCGCAGCGCACGAGATGGGCAGACCAGGTGCAAAACGACTTGGCGAGCGTGGGGCGTATTCGAGGATGGAGAGTTGCGGCCTCGAACCGTGTATTGTGGCGTCAAATTGTTGATACAGTGTTATCTGTTTAGATGTAGACCAAATAAATGAATATACTGAAAATAAATTCCTAGTCGCTATAATTAAGCAGGTATCTCAAGCATACCACATCGTTATATAGTTGCATGATTGAGTGTTTGGTTTTAATAAGATATCGAAAAAAAAATTATGCCTAAAAAAGGTGGTAGAAAAGATATTTTAGTTACAAGATAAAGATTGTCGCTGTCGTCGCTGTTCGGAACATCTTTTGCTGGCGAAGATAGGGTGCTAAATGTCAATGAAGGAAAAATACATACGATTTGACAGATTGGTACCACACATGTTTGGGACAGCAGAACAAATGGAATTGAAGCGACTATCTTTATCTTGTAACTAAAATATTTTTTGGTAGTAGTTAATTAATACTGTTGTTTACATTTAGAACCAAATCCAGATGTCACACATATCGGGGTAGGGTTTTACTGTTCCGCCTTCTTCCCCTGCCGGAGTGGCCTGTGTAGTACACAAAAGTCTTCTCCATTCAGCTCGGTCCATGGCTGTACGTCGCGCAACCACGCAGTCTGCGGAGGGTCGGCAAATCTTTCCCACCTGATCTATCCACCTTGCCCGCTGTGCACCTCGCCTTCTTGTTCCCGTCGGATCACCACAGTCTTCCGATTTTCGCGGTGTGAACGATGGATGGTTCTCCCAACAGCTGATGCAACTCGTGGTTCATTCGCCTCCTCTACGTACCGTCCGCCATCTGCAACCCCGTTATAGATGGTACGCAACACTTTCCTTTCGAAAACTGCCAGTGCGCGTTGCTCCTCTTCGAGCATTGTCCTGGTCTTGTGTTCGTAGAGAACTACCGGTCTAATAAGCGTTTTGTAGATAGTCAGTTTTATACGGCGGCGAACTTTATTCGATCTTAGCGTTTTGCGGAGTCAAAGTACGTACGATTTCCTGCCATGATGCGTCTCCGAATTTCTCTGCTTGCATCGTTAACGGGGGCCACTAGTGAGCCTAAGTACACGAAATCTTCAACCACCTCGATTTCATCACCGATAGACCGATAGAAACTCGTGATGGGTGGTTTACATTGACCTCTCTGGAGCCTCTTCCTATCATGTACTTCGTCTTCGACGTGTTGATGACTAGTCCAATTCGTTTAGCTTCGCTTTTCAGTCTGATGTAGGCTTCCTCCATCCTGTCAAAGTTACGTGCCATGATATCTATGTCGTCGGCGAAACCAAATAACTGGACGGACTTCGTGAAAATCGTACCACTCGTGTCAATCCCTGCCATTCGTATTACTCCCTCCAAAGCGATGTTGAATAGCAGACACGAAAGACCATCACCTTGCCGTAACCCTCTGCGCGTTTCGAAGGGACGAAAGACGTTCAAAAAAGACTTCACAAGGGCCCTACGAATCGCCACGGTTTGCCTTTTTGACAAAGTTATACTGATCTGATACATATCTGATTACATTTACACTCTATTTAAACATTGAGTCGGATAACTTTTGTAAAAAAAGGACAGAATAGTTAAAGATACTTTTCGTTTTCTGTTAGATATTTCTAACAAGCCACTGAAGACGTAGGAAAAAAACGGCTTTGGCAGGTTTTGTTCTATTATTATTGTCAGGGGTTTTTGTCGACCAAATTTTATGAAATTTGGCCACATTATTTTTGATATGCAAAGAATGTTTAAGCCAAATTTGAGCATAATCAGTCTTAAAAACCCCGTCATTCCCCTATTATAAAAGAAAATAAGTACGCATTTGTCGACATTATATAGTAAGCGTTAACAGAAAAATGTGTATAACGAATATAACGAATTGAAAATAGCTTTATGATTTTATTCAGCCACAAATTTTGAGTTTACTCTTGCACTCAGAGTTATATTTTTTTAGGGGCATAATTATGCCAAAAACACTAAATCGATTTGAAGCGCATCTAAATTTCAACCAATTGAACTGAAATTTTCACCAGAAGTCTATCTTAGCATAAGAATTGTGAATACCAGTAGACCGGTCGATTTTAGGAAACTTTTGAAACAGATCTAGTGGGCAGGTTGTATTCTTGGCATTTCTGCAATATCTGGCGTACGACGAATACCTGATCTGTGGTAGAGCGTTCACCCATAAATCCCGCCTGGTACTGCCCCACGAACTCTCTTGCAATTGGTTTTTAGTCGGCGGCATAAAATTTGGGAGAGTACCTTGTAGGAGACGTTCAGCAATGTGATTGCGCGGTAGTTGCTACAATCCAGCTTATCGCCCTTTTGTAGATGGGAGACACGACACCTTCCATCCACTCCTGCGGCAGAGCCTCATCCTCCCAAACCTTGAAATTACCCACTGCAGCGCTGTAGCCAGTGCCTCACCACCGTGTTTAAGCAGCTCCCCTGGTAGCTGGTCAACTACAGGGCTTTGTTGTTTTTCAGCCGGACGATCTCCTCCTGGATTTCCTGAAGATTTGGAGCCAAAAGTCGTATGTCCTGCGCGCGTGCCCAGGTTCATTACCATACCGCCACCGTTGCCTGCCACATCGCCATTCAGGTGCTCTTCGTAGTGCTGCCGCCACCTTTGGATCACCTCACGCTCGTTCATAAGAAGGTTCACGTTCGTGTTTTTACACATATCGGGCTGTGGCACGAGGCCCTTACGTGAACAGTTTTACTTTTCATAGAACTTTCGTGCGTTATTAGCGCGGTACAGTTGCTGGTGTTCTCAGCGCCATTAAATTTTCCACCTTTCGATCGCCATATGTTCATATGCAAGGAGGCTCTCATCCTTATCCCTGCACAGTGGACACTGGCGTTTTTTAACAGTACTGTTCCATCTCCTCGCACTCTACTTCTCCCAGGCAGCTTTGCTTCTCATGGAAGGGGTGGGTCTGCTGTCTCCGTTTCCGTCTATTGCGTTCTACCTTCCTCCGGGTTCTTTGCTGCAGCGCGACTGTCCACACTGCGCCCTTCTTCTTCCGAATCTGTATGCACTCTTCGCCGAACCAACTAGGTATGATTACTAAGCTATGATTACCTGTAAACGTTCACACCATTATTGATCCCTTCTAACACTCCTCCTGCAACGCTACGATGCCGAATCTGCTGTCTTTCAGCACTTCGACGAGGATCCGTGTGCTCCCAATGAGGTTGGAAGATTTGCAATTCAACGAACCGAACTTTCAGTTCAAAGTTTCACTGAAATTCGTAGTTTTAAATATGCGCCCTCATAACCACCTTGTTGTACTAGCGCCCCTTTAAAAATAGGCGACTAAGTAGCTCATATTTTTACGACGACAGGGCTGGAAGTCCACAAAATTTGTACAAAACCAAGTATTCGGAGGATTTTGCTTGATTTTGCACACATTTTGTGAACTACTCTGGTCAGTTCAATCGAGATTGATACTCTGCGTATTAGATTGTACTTGGTTGTTTCCCCGACAAAGATTAAAGTCTGAATGAGCTAAGAAAATCCCCTCAATTTGGATTGCGATATCCCTATGCCTGTTGTAGAACGCCTTTCCTCGTGGGGATTTCTGGTTTCAGTGGTGTGGAAGTTATTGTATTATTGTGTAACAATGTCCGAGCAGTTATCCTATTGCGATATTGAAGAAGTGCCTTTCACTCAAGGTAATCGAATCCGGAGCTAGTGTCTCATATACTCATACTTTATTTATACTCATATTCTAACCAACAAAACCATAATACTTTAGCTAACACTAATCTCAGAACCATAATCATTTCCAATGCGTATTATGTTATAATAATACCCTTCCGTAGTCCAACGTCTACCTTGTGGTCGTGTCTTGTACACAACCCATCTGATTTTTTCAATGAATAACATATTTGGAATACAAGTAGAAACTATATTAAGTCGATAAGAAATTGCAGCCGATACAATAAAGACATAAAACTACCGATCGCATCGTCAAAGATAAATGTATGTTCAGTTGCATGTACAGTGAGCCTAAAATTATATAAATTAGTCACAGTACCAAAAGTGAGTAGATTGGTAAGATTCTTTATAAAAAAAAAACAAACATCTGCAAGAAGTCATAGTCAGAGTCCATATTCAGGGCTGTGCATTATTTAGTCGAAAATAAAAGACCATTCAAGCGTTATTCGTTTGTTAAACATTTTCACATGATTTGCCCTTTCAGGTTAAAATTGTTGGATGCAGCATCGATGCACCTATGCTTGGTGTATTTTAGAGCTCCATAATCGTCGGTCTTGGGCGTTGATCCTTCAGTTTCCCCGAACGTCCAGAGTCTCCAAATCCGATTTCACCGCGAGCAGCCAGCGTGTTCGTGACCTTCCACAGAGTAGCCGCTTTCTATCCCGTTCTCTGTTGAATATTGTTTCGCTATTCTTTTTTGATTTTCACACTAAGTGGTCGGCCTAAATTATTCTGACGTATTTGATACGATTCTTAATATTTTCTTCTTTGTACAAGTGATACAGCTCACAATTCATGCATCTGCGTCAAATACCATTTTCGAGTTTCCTACCGAGTATTTTACGCAAGAAGTATTTTTTTTTACCCTTGTTAAAAGCCGGTGCTGGCTCAGTGTTGGTAAA
>NW_026942336.1:0-16999 GCF_024139115.2 Armigeres subalbatus
AAGTTCCTCCAGGAATTCCTCCGGAAGTTCCTCCAGGAATTCCTCCGGAAGTTCCTCCAGGAATTCCTCCGGAAGTTCCTCCAGGAATTCCTCCGGAAGTTCCTCCAGGAATTCCTCCGGAAGTTCCTCCAGGAATTCCTCCGGAAGTTCCTCCAGGAATTCCTCCGGAAGTTCCTCCAGAAATTCCTCCAGGAATTCCTCCGGAAGTTCCTCCGGAAGTTCCTCCAGGAATTCCTCCGGAAGTTCCTCCAGGAATTCCTCCGGAAGTTCCTCCAGGAATTCCTCCGGAAGTTCCTCCAGGAATTCCTCCGGAAGTTCCTCCAGGAATTCCTCCGGAAGTTCCTCCAGGAATTCCTCCGGAAGTTCCTCCAGGAATTCCTCCGGAAGTTCCTCCAGGAATTCCTCCGGAAGTTCCTCCAGGAATTCCTCCGGAAGTTCCTCCAGGAATTCCTCCGAAAGTTCCTCCAGGAATTCCTCCGGAAGTTCCTCCAGGAATTCCTCCGGAAGTTCCTCCAGGAATTCCTCACGAAGTTCCTCCAGGAATTCCTCCGGAAGTTCCTCCAGGAATTCCTCCGGAAGTTCCTCCAGGAATTCCTCCGGAAGTTCCTCCAGGAATTCCTCCGGAAGTTCCTCCAGGAATTCTTCCGGAAGTTCCTCCAGGAATTCCTCCGGAAGTTCCTCCAGGAATTCCTCCGGAAGTTCCTCCAGTAATTCCTCCGGAAGTTCTTCCAGGAATTCCTCCGGGAGTTCCTCCAGGAATTCCTCCGGGAGTTCCTCCAGGAATTCCTCCGGGAGTTCCTCCAGGAATTCCTCCGGGAGTTCCTCCAGGAATTCCTCCGGGAGTTCCTCCAAGAATTCTTCCGGAAGTTCCTCCAGGAATTCCTCCGGGAGTTCCTCCAGGAATTCCTCCGGGAGTTCCTCCAGGAATTCCTCCGGGAGTTCCTCCAGGAATTCCTCCGGAAGTTCCTCCAGGAATTCCTCCGGAAGTTCCTCCAGGAATTCCTCCGGAAGTTCCTCCAGGAATTCCTCCGGAAGTTCCTCCAGGAATTCCTCCGGAAGTTCCTCCGGAAGTTCCTCCAGGAATTCCTCCGGAAGTTCCTCCGGAAGTTCCTCCAGGAATTCCTCCGGAAGTTCCTCCAGGAATTCCTCCGGAAGTTCCTCCAGGAATTCCTCCGGAAGTTCCTCCAGGAATTCCTGCGGAAGTTCCTCCAGGAATTCCTCCGGAAGTTCCTCCAGGAATTTCTCCGGAAGTTCCTCCAGGAATTTCTCCGGAAGTTCCTTCAGAAATTCGTACGAAAGTTCCTCCCGAAATTCGTCCGGAAGTTCCTTCAGGAATTCGTCCGGAAGTTCCCTCAAGAATTTCTTCGAAGAAATTGTTTTGGGGGTATCATCAGGAAATCCTCTGAATGTTCCTTCAAGAATTCATTCGAAAGTTTCTCCAGGAATTATGTGGATGTTTCTCCAATAATTTCTCCAGAAATTCCTCCGCAAATTTCTTCACGAATTCCTCCGAAAGATCCTCCAAGAGTTTCTTCAAAAGTGCCTCCAGGAATTCTTGCGCAAATTCCTCCGGGAAGTCCTCTGAAATTTCCTTCAAGAAAGCCTGGAAGTCCCATAAGCAATTCCTGCAAAAAACATTCTAAAGTGTTTTAAGCAAGGTTTTAAGAAAATTCCTCCGAAAGTTTTGTTTAGGATTCTTTCGGAAGTTTCGCCAACTAGTCCCCCAGAATAGTGCAGGAGGATCCTCCAGGAATTCCTCCGGAAGATCCTCCAAGAAATCCACGGAAGTTCTTCCAGTAATTTCCCCGTAAGTTCTTCCAAGAATTCTCCCGAAAGTTCCTCCAGGGATTCTGCAGAAAGTTCATGCAGGAATTCATTCGTAAGTTTTTTTGTGTGTGTCTTCATTAGGGAGACTTTCAGCCCAAGGCTGGCTCGTCTCCGCCTTTCGTAAGTACATAGTGATCATAGTGATGGGCTATATGCAAAGGCGCGTGTTCGTGTGGTGGCCGATCAATAAAATACTGTGCAGGTTAAGGATCAAAGGCCGGTTCTTCAACTTCAGTATAATCAACGTCCATAGCCCACACTCCGGAAGCACTGATGATGATAAGGACGCATTCTACACGCAGCTGGAACGTGAGTACGACAACTGCCCAAGCCACGATGTCAAAATCATCATAGGAGATTTGAACGCTCAGGTTGGCCAAGAGGAGGAGTTGAGACCAGCTATTGGGAAGTTCAGCGCCCACCGGCTGATCTCGAGGCAGCGTTGCCGGAAGAGGGTGAGCTCGATGGGGCCTCTCTTAAGGACTGCTGTAATACAGTCAAAGCAGCCATTAACGACGCAGAGGAGAACAACGTCGGATGAATGGGACGAATTCGACGGAACGATTGGTTCGACGAAGAGTGCAGACAGATTCTGAAGGAGAAGGACGCAGCGCGGGCGGTCGCCCTGCAGCAAGGTACCCGGCAGAACGTGGAACGTTATAGACGAAAGCGGAGACAGCAGACCCGCCTTTTTCAGGAGAAGAAACGCCATCTGGAAGAAGCGAGGAGGAGATGGAGCAGCTGTGCCGTTCTCACGAAACACGCAAGTTCTATCAATTCCTGGAGGAACTCTCGGAGGAATGTCGAGAGGAACTTCCGGAGGAATGTTGGAAGGAACTTCCTGAGGAACTTCCGGGACAATTCCTGGAGGAACTTTCGGAGGAATTCCTGGAGGAACTTCCGGAGGAATTCCTGGAGGAACTTCCGGAGAAATTCTTGGAGGAACTTTCGGAGGAATTCCTGGAGGAACTTCCGGGAGAATTCCTGGAGGAACTTCCTGGAGTAACTTTTGGAGGAATTCCTGGAGGAAGTTCTGGAGAAATTCCTGGAGGAACTTCCGGAGGAATTCCTGGAGGAATTTCCGGAAGGAATCCCAAGAAGTCCTCAGGAAGTTCCTCCAGGAATTATTCCGGAAAATTTCCAGGAATTCCAAGGAAGTTTTTCCAGGAATTCCGCCGGAACTTCCTCCTGGAATTCTTTCAGAAGTTTCCCCAGAAATTCTTTTGAAGAATTTCTACGGAAGTTGCTACAGGAGTTCCTCCGGAAGCTTCTTCATGAAGTCCTCTGAAATTTCCTCCAGGAATTGTTTCGGAAGTACATCCATGAATTCATTCGGAAATAGCACCAGGACTTCTCCGGACAGTTCCTCAAGGAATTCCTCCAGAATTTTCCTGAAAGTTACTACAGAAATTCCTGTGACAGTTGCTTCAGAAATTTCTCTGGTTGTTTCAACAGGAATTCTCCATAGAATTTCTCCGATAACTTCCGCAAAGAAGTCCTCCGGAAGTTCCTCCAGAAATTCTGCAGGAAGTTCCTCTACAATTTTTTCCGGAAGTTCCTTCAAAAATTCCTCGGAAGATCCTCCTGGAAATACTTAAAGAGTTCCTACGGAAGTTCCTCCAGGAATTCCTCCGGAAATTACGCCACGAATTCCTCCAGAAGTTACTCCAGGAGTTACTCCAGAGTCCAGATAGTCTTCCGGAAGTTCCTCCAGGAATTGTTTCGCAAGTACCTCCAGCAATTATTTTGGAAGCGCCAGGAAATCCTCCAGAAGTTCCCTCAATCAATCTTACGAAACATTGTCCAGGAAATTCCGCGGATGTTAATCCCGGAATTACTACGGAAGTTCCTCCAGAAATTCCTTCAGTAGTTCCTTCTGAAATTCCTTCAAAAATTTCTCCAGGATCTCCTCCAAAAGTTCTTCCATGAATTCCTCCTGGAGATTCTCCAGGAATCCCTCTGGAAATCCCTCCTTGAATTCCTCCATGAAAAAACCTCTAGGAATTTCTGTTAAAGTTCCCTCAGGAATTTCTCCGGAAATCTTAGATGATCCTCTAGTAATAATTCCACAAGTACATTAGAAATATTCTTAAGAAAATCCTTCATAAACTTCTACAAGAATTCATCCGAAAAATCTGCAATAATTCCTCCAGAAAAGACTAGACGGGGGGCAAGTACCTCCGGAAATGTCTCTGGAAGTTCCTCCAGGAATGCTTCCGACTGTACCTGGGGTAAATTCCCTAATATATCCTTCAAGAATACCTCCATGTCTCTGTAGCAATTCTTTTGATAGTTCATTCCAAAGAATATTTACCACTCGATACTCACTCCGTTGTAAAAATCACAATACTTTCCAAAAAACCACAAGACCCGCCGTGAGTGGTTCCGGACTATGCGAGTTCCAAAAGGTTTGGGAAATTCTCCAAAAATTCCTTCAAAGTTCCTCCAGGAATTCCTCCCTAAATTTTTCCAGGAATTCTTCGGGATATTTCTACAGAAGTATTCCCAGGAACTCCTTCTCAAGTTCTTTCAATAATACCTACGGAAAACCATACAATAATTCCTCCGGAAAAGTATCCTCCTTTCGAGAATCCTACAAGATAATTTTGGAAATATTTCTGCGAGTTCTTCCAGGGTATCCTACGATAGCACCTCCAGGAATTCTTCTGGAATTTCTTTCAAATATAACGTTGAAGTTCCTCTAGGAATTCTTGCAAAAGTTTATTCGGAAGAATTTCATGGTAATTCTCCTGGAATTTCTACGAAAGTCCTCCAGAACATCCTCCAGGAATACTTTCGTAATTCCCTCCAGGAAATACTCCGGAAGTTCATTCAAGAACTCTTCTGGAAGTTACTTCAGGAATTCCTCCGGAAGTTTCTCCAGAAACCTCTGAAAGATCCATAGAAATTTCTCTAGGATTTCGCAGGAAGTTACTCCATGAATTCCTATGGCAGTTACTTCAGGAATTTCTCCATTAGTTTAAACAGGAATTGTTTATAAAATTTCTTCGAAAATTTCTCTAAAAAGTGCTCCAGAAATTCATCTAGTAACTCTTCCGGAACATTCTCCAAGAATTTCTCCTGAAATTTCTCCAGAAAGTCTTTGGGAAGTACCTCTTGATAGCCTCTGGAAGTTCCTTACTTCCTACTACCTTCGAAGTCACTGAATTCCTTTGTAATTCCATCAAGGATTCCTCCGGAAGTTTCTCCAGAAATTCCTCCGGTAGTTCCTCCTCGTATTCCTCCGGAAGAAAATCCAAGTGATTTTCTGGAAGTATCTTCGGAAGATTCTCCAGAAATTACAAGTTCCTCCAGGTATTCCTCCGTAAGTTTCTGAAGAAATTTCTCCGAAAGTTCATTCAGGAATACTTCCGGCATTCTACAGGAAATTCTCCGAAAGTTTATCTGCGAGTTTTTCCAGGAAATCCTTTGAAAGTTCCTTCAGAATTCCTTCGAAAGTAACTCCAGGAAGTACTATAGAATTTATTTCAAAAAACCATGAAAAAACCATGGACTTCCAATAGCAATATCTGAAAAGTTCATTCGAAATTCTTCCGGCAATTACTACGAAAATCCACCAGGGATTCTTCTGAAAGTTTCCCATGAATTCTTTCGTATGTACCTCCATGGAATTCATACGAGTTCTTAGAAGAGTTCTTTTCTAGAAGTACTTTAAGGAGTTACTCCGAAAATTCCTTCAAGCAGTCCTCCGGAAGTTACCTCAATCATTTATCTGGAAATCAACCCTTTAGCAATATCTCCACATAAACACTCGAAAGTTTCTTGAGAAAATCCTCCAGAAATTTCTACAAAAAATCCTCCGTAAGTTCATGGAGAAATTCCTCTTGAAACCAATACAACTATTTTTCCTCAAGTTGGTCCAGTGCAATAATTCCTCCGGAAAAGACTAGACGGAGCAAGTACCTCTAGAAATGTCTCTGGAAGTTCCTCCAGGAACTCTTCCGACAGTACCTCGGGTAAGTTCTCTGACATATCCTTCAAGAATAAAATAATGTTTCTGAAGCAATTCTTTTGAATGTTCATTCCAAAGAATATTGACCTCTCGATACTCACTCCGTTGTAAAAATCAGAATACTTTCCAAAAAACTCAGATTAATCCACCTAGCGGTGATGATGTCTTTCTCGTGCGGTAAAAAAAAGTATTTTGAGCGAGATTTTGGGCAAGGAAATCGGTTTAGGATAAGTGCATTAAACGTGAGCTAGATGTTTTTACGCGCTAGACTCCTCAAGGAAATGTTACGCAAGTACTTCCAGGAATGGTTTTTCAGGTACCTCAAGAAAATCTTCCGAAAGTTCTTTCAAGAATTCCTCCGAATGTTCCTCCAGGAAATTCTCCGGATGATTCTCCAGGAACTCCTCCAGAAGTTCCTTCAGGAATTCCTCTTGAAGTTTCTTCACCCATACCCATTCACTTTCGGAGAAATTCCAGGAGAATTTCCATGAAATTTTCTTGTAGGATTCTCCAAAGGAGGATTTTTTTCCGGAGGAATTATTGTATGGTTTTTCGTAGGTATTATTGAAAGAACTTGAGAAGGAGTTCCTGGAAATATTTCTGTAGAAATATCCCGAAGAATTCCTGGAAAAATTTTGGGAGAAATTCCTGGAAGAACTTTGAAGGAATTTTTGGAGAATTTCCCTAACCTTTTGGAACTCGCATAGTCCGGAACCACTCACGCAATCCCGCAGTCTTGTGGTTTTTTTTGGAAAGTATTGTGATTTTTACAACGGAGTGAGTATCGAGAGGTCAATATTCTTTGGAATAAACTTTCAAAATAATTGCTACAGAGACATTATTTTATTCTTGTAGGATATATCAGAGAACTTACCCGAGGTACTGTCGGAAGAATTTCTGGAGGAACTTCCAGAGACATTTCTGGAGGTACTTGCTTCGTCTAGTCTTTTCCGGAGAAATTATTGCACATTTTTCGGAGGAATTCTTTTAGAAATTTATGAAAGATTTTCTTAAGAATCTTTCTAATGTACTTGTGGAGTTATTGCTAGAGGATCATCTAAGATTTCCGGAGAAATTCCTGAGGGAACTTTAACAGAAATTCCTAGAGGTTTTTCATGGAGGAATACAAGGAGAAATTTCCAGAGGAATTCCTGGAGAATCTCCAGGAGGAATTCATGGAAGAACTTTTGGAGAAGATCCTGGAGAAACTTTTGAAGGAATTTCAGAAGGAACTACTGAAGGAATTTCTGGAGGAACTTCCGTAGTAATTCCGGGATTAATATCCGTGGAATTTCCTGGACAATGTTTCGGAGGATTGATTGAGGGAACTTCCTAGGATTTTCTGACGCTTCCAAAATAATTGCTGGAGGTACTTCCGAAACAACTCCTGGAGGAACTTCCGGAGGAATTCGTGGCGTAATTTCCGGAGGAATTCCTGGAGGAACTTCCGTAGGCCGGAGGCTATGCTGGAGGTACATCCGAAAGACCTTCTGGAGAAACTTCCGGAGGATTTCCCGGAGGATCTTCCATGGAATTCCTGGCAGAAATTCCTGGTAGAACTTCCTGGCAGAACTTCCGTGGAATTTTTGAAGGAACTTCCGGAAGAATTTGTGGAGGAACTTCCTGAAGAATTTCTGGAAGAACTTCCGGAGGACTTCTGTGAGGAAGTTATCGGAGAAATTCTATGGAGAATTCCTGTTGAAACAACCAGAGAAATTTCTGAAGCAACTGTCACAGGAATTTCTGTAGTAACTTTCAGGGAAATCCTGGAGGAATTCCTTGAGGAACTGTCCGGAGAAGTTCCTGGTGCTATTTCCGAATGAATTCATGAATGTACTTCCGAAACAATTCCTGGAGAAACTTTCAGAGGACTTTATGAAGAAGCTTCCGGAGGAACTCCTGGAGCAACTTCCGTAGAAATTCTTCAAAAGAATTTCTGGGGAAACTTCTGGAAGAATTCCGGGAGGAAGTTCCGGCGGAATTCCTGGAAAAACTTCCTTGGAATTCCTGGAATAGTTCCTGGAGGAACTTCCTGAGGACTTTTTGGAGGAATTTCCCGAGGAATCCTTGGAGGAAGTTTCCAGAGAAATTCTATGAAGAATTACTGTTGAAACTACCAGATAAATCTCTGAAGCAACTGTCACAGGAATCCCTGCAGAAACTTCTGGGGAAATCCTGGAAGAATTCCTTGAGGAAGTTCCAGAGGAATTCTTCTTATTCTTATTGGCATTACATCGCACACTGGGACATTGCCGCCTCGCAGCTTAATGTTCATTAAGCCCTTCCACAGTAATCAACTGTGAGGTTTCTATGCCAAGTTACCATTTTTTGCATTCGTATATCATGAGACTAACACGATGATACTTTTATGCCCAGGGAAGTCGAGACCATTTCCAAACCGAAAATTTCCTAGACCGGACCGGATATCGAACCCAGCCACTCTCAGTATAATCTTGCTTTGTAGCCACGCATCTTCCCGCACAGTTTAGGAATTTCTGATGTAATTTACAGAAATTTCTTCTATGAACTGCCGGAGTATTTCCAGAAGGTACTTACGAAAAACTCCTGGAGGAACTTTAGGGAATTACTGGATGAAGTTTTGTAGGAATTTCTGGATGAACTTACGGAGGACGTCTGGAAAAAATGTGGAGGAATTCCATTAAAATTCTGCCAGAAGGACTTCGAAGTGTTCGAGAAGGAAATTTCTGAGGACTTCTGGATGTACTTTCTGTAGAATTACTGGATGAACTTTCGGAGAAATTACTAGAGGAACTTCTGGAGGAATTCTTGTAGAAATATTAGGAGGATGAATTAAGAAACTTTCAAATGTACTTTTGGAGATATTGCTAGAGGAACTGGTAAGATTTCTGACTGTAGGAACTTCGGAGAAATGCCCAAAGATTCTTCTGGAGGAATTCTTGGAGGTACTTCCAGGGGAGTTTCTGGAAGAACTTTTGAAGGAATTCGTGGAGAAACTTCTGGAGGAATTTCTGAAGGAGCTCATGGAGGAACTCTTGAAGAAACACCCGGGGAATTCCTGGAGTAACATCCGCAGAATATCCTCGAGGGAGTCCGGGAAGACCTTCCGGAGGAATTTCTGGATAAACTTTCAGAGGAATTCTTGGAGGAACTTCTGCTGGAATCAATGGAAATACTTCCGGTAAAATTTCTTTCGGAAGTTGTTATGGAATTCCAGAAGGAAGCTCTGGAGCAAAAAAAACAAGGGATTTATTTCCTGGAAAATATAATGATTTTCATTTTTTCTTAGAAGTCTCTTGAAAATTTTCAAACTTTTTAGCGATATCCAAAAAATGTCTGATATTTATACAAAAACGCCCAATATCTACAGGGAATTTCCACCCATTTTGTTAGTGAATTTTCAAAAATATTAAGGAATTGTTAAAATTATACTAAAAAAACAGAGATAATTTAAAAAATGCCAATGCAAAGAAATTCTCATGAATGTGTATATTTCGTGATATTCTGAAATCCTAATAAAATCTCACATATTTCCAGTAAATCCCTGAATTATTTACGATTTTTAATTTATCTTCAACGTCCAAAAACTCATTTATTTAGATCCTAAGGATATCCTGAATACTGCAGAAGGCTTCAGGAATTTATCATAATCAATTTTGAGTTAATGTTCCGTGGCTATATACCAAATTAGTTACCTTTTCTTGAAGACACTGAACGTTGTATTGCTACCAGTAAGCATTTCGCCCTTTAAAGGAAGCATCACACTAGATAACGGACCAACGCTACCAGCATATAACGTCTTTGGCTCTGCCGAACAATGTTTCCTTACAAAATGTATAGCGACTGAGGTGGTAATCGCACTTATCGCACGAATGGTAATGCAGCACAATGCCTTTTGATTGCATGTAAACACTAATCACACGGCCATGAAGCCCGTCAACTATCTTCCTTACACGCAGAAACTCAAGTCACCCATTGGTCTTTTCTTTGCTATCCCTTTCTCTCTGCTGTAAAACGCATAGTTTTTTTAAGTTCAGGCATAGCATAGCTCGTTTAACAAGTTGTTCCATCAAGTTATACCACTGAACATAAAAAATGGGTAAATTTCGCAGCAGCGAAAAGAGATAGCATATAAAAAGTACTTAATCATGGGATGAGTGCTCAATCAATCGGTTTCTCGAAGCAAAGCGTATACTTAAATTTCGATCACTACTGCAGAAGAAAAAAATACCACTAAAATTCACGGCACTACCAAAAATCTACAAAATTTTATTGTCAAAAACCATCGACTCAACTGATGCAATACATAACCATTATAACCACACATCCATTATGTAGGTAGATGTTTTTCTCAGTGTACACTTCGTAAACAAAAAGCCCAACCGAAACAAATGCGTTGCTTTCTTCCCGCCGCGGAAAGCAACGATTCAAAACAAAACAAACGCCACGCACTGCCGAATTAATCATCATTCGCTTTGTATGATTCTATTTATCGCGAAGAGTAACAACGCGAATTACCTACGCAACGCTAATGAATTCCGATTGTTCACTGTATGAACAAAAAACATTCAACTACCGCTTCACCACGAACTACACGGTACAAATAAATTTCGATTATTTAAAACACACTACCAGAGTGTATGTCATAAGAATGGCGACATGTGCCGCATTTGACAGGTCTCCTGCTCGTTTGGAACACGATTTTGTATGGGAATGACAGATGAATTTTGATCCAATTCTGACAAAGTCGCCACTCTTAATTACATACACTCTGCACCCTACAATTGTTAGTAAACGGAAATAATGGAGAGCCTATAAATGAGCTAAAATTGTATTTTGTATTTTGAAATTACCAGTAGATAGTACATAGTATAAGCACAGATAACAGATATTTATTCTAGAACAAATTTTATTGAAAATCCTGTGTAAACTTTTGAATTGATATACGTTGGCCCACTACTGCCATCTACTCAACTGATTGCGGCAGTACATACGGACTCAGCTGATTAACAACCGTCGAACGCAGCCAATGCATTTGACAGCCGCATTCGGGCTGCGTTTTCAATAACAATGATCCTTGCGCCATCTCCAATCGATTGCCAAACGCGATCCCAAATTAAAATACATTTGAATTAACGGTTGCGGATGTTTACACACGTTTCGGATGCCAGCCTCAATATCTGTTATCTGTGGTATAAGTATTATAATAAACATTGTAATTAAACATCTTATTAATACTCCTCCGACCGAGATAGGTTTTACTTTCACGAACGACCATTATTCGAAATACATATCAGCCGTTAGTGATCCGATTTGAACAATTTTGGGACTCACAAATCTTCCCGTCCATCAATATTTTTTTGAGATGTCGAGACCTCCGATCGGACCAAAAATGACCTTTGATGTTCATGATAGTATTAGTAATATATTTCTCAATCCATAGATTTAGAAAGGTGTCGTCTTCTACAAACTTGTTCACGAGGTCAATACCATACTGTTGCAAATCATATTATTTCGGAACTCGTCCATTTGGCGGCGATAGTGTATATAAAAAACTCGTTGAGTTGAATATTTCGGAATCCGTAATATTCAAAAAGTTGCCGTCATTTACAATTTTTTTAGCAGCTCAAAACCATTTTATTAACCATATATTATTTTGAAACCTATTCGCTTGGTGGTGTTAGTATATATGGCAAAACTCGTTTGGTTCGAATCCGTAATATTTAGAAAGTTGTCGTCGTCATCAAATTTGTTGATGAAGAACATATTATTCGAGACGAGCCAGTCTCGGGATGAAAGTCTCGGTAATAAAGAATTAAAAAACATGTTATTTTTTAGTTCATTCGCTTGGTGGCGCAAGCTCCTCTGCAAGACCCTCCAGGAATTACTACGGAAGTTTCGCTAGCAATTTCTCCGGAAGTTCCTCTTGGAATTCTTTCGGACATTCCTCTGGGAATTCCTCCGCAAATTCTTCTAGTAGTTCGTCTGGAAATTCCTCCAGAAACTCTTTCAAAAGTTCCTTCGGGAATGCCTATGGAAGTTACTCCGGTAATTCCACCGGAAGTTTTTCTGGAATTTTCTCAAGAATACCTCCGGGAATTCCTCTGGAAGTTTAAAAAAAATTCTTCAGAAATTCCTCAAGAAATTCCCTCGGTAGATCCTTAGGAAGTTCTTGCAATAAAACTTCTGGAAGTTGCTCCGAAAATTTCTTGAAGTTCTTCAGGGAATTTCTATAATAATTCATTTGAAAGCTTCCGGAATTTACTCCAGGCATTCCTCTAGAAGTTCCTCTGTGGATTGCTCCGGAAATTCCGCTCGGAATTCCAACGGAATTTCCTCTGGGAATGTCTCTAGAATTCTTCTGGAAGTTTTTTTTAGAAATTCCTGCGGAAGTTCCTCCAAGAATTCTTCGGGAAGTTCCTCTAGACAATACTCCGGAAGATTCTACGAAAATCTCTACGGAAGTTGCTCAGAGAATTGAGAATTTTTAAGTTCTTCAGGGAATCCCTACCGAAGTCCCTCCTCTTGGCATTTTTCGGAAGTTCCTCTAATAATTCCATTGATAGTCCCTCTGGGAATTCCTCCGACAGTTCCTCTAGGAATTCCCTTAAAATTTCATCTGGGAATTCTTCTGGAAGTTCGTCTTAGAACTTCTTGGACGTTATTCTGGCAATTCTTCTGGAAGTTATTCTGGAAATCCTTCAAGTAGCTCCTCCGGGACTTCCTTCGGAAGTTCCTCAAAGAATTCCTTCGGGAATTCATCCAGAAATTTCAGCAGCATTCCTCCGTTAAATGCTCCTCTGGGAACTTCTTCGAAAGTTCCTCAACAAATGACTCCAGAAGTTCTTTAGCAAATTTCATCGGGTGCTCTTCAGGAAATTCCTCCAGAAATTCATCCGGAAGTTCCTCCGGTAATTCTTCCGGACATACTTTAGGAAATTCATTCAAAAATTCCTTTGGAAGTTCTTAAGCAAATGCCTACAGAAGATTATCCAGAAGTTCCTCTGGGAAGCTCTACGAAAGTTCACTTAGGAATACCTCCAAAAGGTTCTTACGTGAATTCATCCGTAAAATTCCCCTATAATTTCTCCAGAAGCTCTTCAGGATATTCCCATGGAAGCTGTTCCGGACTCCTCTTGGAATTCTTTTGTTCTTCTTGGAATTCCTTTGAAAGTTCCTTTGGGAATTCCTTCAGAAATTCCACCCTGAAAATTCGTACAAAATTTCCTCTGGGAATTCCTCCGAAATTTCTAAGGAAATTACAACGAAAATCCCTCCGAAAGATCCTTCGATATATTCTATTGAAGTTCTTCAGGAAATTCATACGGAAGTTTCTCTTGGAATTCTTTCAAAGGTTCATCTAAGAATTCCCCCAGAAGTTCATCTGAGAATCTCCATGGAAATTCCTCTAAAATTTCCTTCGGCAGTTCTTCGAGAAATTCATCCGAAGTTCCTCGGAAAATTCCTGCGGATATTGCTCCGAAATTCTCTCCGGAAGTATTTCTCTTGAAGTTCTTCTTACCAATTCAATCCCTTGATTCAATGATGTCACTGAATATTTTGAGGCGAAGCAATTCTAAAAATAACTGTAGTACATGTTACCGTTAACTCGATAATTATAGATAAATCAACGAATACACGATAACGATAACGTTGAATTAACGCTCACTTTATCGCCAACGAAGCATCATCGTACAACCGTTATCGTCATCGTAGTGGACGTTAAATTAACGATGATAATTTATCTATTAACAACCCTGCATGAACACCTCACCAGGAAAAGAACATCTGAGGTCCACCGTCTGACCGAGATTAAAACATTGCAAGATCGCTTTGGTGAGCACAAAGAAAAGTTTAGGGTCTTTTGCTTTTCCTCTGACCAAGATGCAATTAGGGCGCTCGTATCAAATAAGGTTATCAAATTTTATCGTACTGTATATAGAATAGTTAGAATATCAAATTTAGTTTTAAGTCTTTTTTTCATTAAACAAATCCTTGCTCAGGCTACTGCGAACACTTTAATTATATAAAGAAATTAATAATTCTTAAGATCAAGGGCCATGTGGTCAACAACTTATAATGTAAAATTATTGTTAAAAACAAATACTAGAAAATAAATACAAATTAATCGTTAAAAAATCGAAGTTTCGTGTGAAAAATCGAAAAAAAAAATGCTCATGAAAATATCTAAAAAAAAATGCCTGGAGAACATCCGGTGAAGTTCAGAACAAGTTTCTTACGAATTTGATTAGAATTTCCTTTCCTTGATTAGAATGTTGAACATTTTGAACTTTCTTTGAAAATGTTATAATTTACCTTGACAACTTGAGAAAAATCCCGTGGAGTTTTAGTAGAATTACTTCTTCAGTCTCATTTTCAGTGAAAATTCAAGTAAGAAAGTGCTGCGTGCAGAGAAGTATTTTCGTGGAAATTCAGAAAAAATCGCGTTAAAATGAAAAATAATTTTCCTTAGAAAGTCAAAGAAGTACTATTGTGGTTTTGCTTGTGTGAATATAAAAGAATCCCAATAAAGCATTTCCTGATTAAAATAAAAAGATTAAGATTACCCGTGAAAATTATAAACCATATCCCGTGAAAATTTGTGTAGCATGCTCTAGTCTGATTATAAAGCTGCAGAAAAAGAAATAGGCATCATCCACAAAGTACGTCACGCTTCTAAGTGGGAGCGAGGGGGGTTAGTGTTCCGAGCAGCGTGGCGATCTATATAAAATTTTAAAGGTTTAATACAAAAAGTGTAACGGAGCAAAACCAATTATAAAAAAAAACCTTAGCATGTACAAAAGACTGCGCGAAAAAGTGTCTAATAAAAAAAATGTAAGTTTCTCCAGAGACTAGCCCACAGGCAAGCTTGCGGCCATTACCGCTCGCGGAGAATTGGATACACGGTTCGAGGCCACGGTTGCGCCCCACGCTTGGCAAGCCGTTCTGCACCTAGTCAGCCCACCTCGCTCGCTGCGTTCTACGCCTTCTAGTACCTGCCGGGTTGGTCGAAAACACCACCTTTGCAGGGTTGCTGTCTGGCATTCTTGCAACATGTCCTGCCCATCGTACCCTTCCCTGGGTTCGCCGTAGAGTTGATCATGCTCGTGGTTCATACTTTCCCGCCACACACCTTTCTGCACACCGGCCAAAGAAGAAGACCACCTCTATCGTAACACTGTTTCTCAGACGAGCCCTGTCGCACTCGGTTTTGTTCACTAGCATATACTTAGTCTTCGATGCATTCACCTCGGTCCAACTTTTGCTGCTTCACATTTCAGGTGGTATTTTGCAAGGTGTTTTTGTACATATTTAGCAAGGTAGATTGAGTTTACCACCTTAATATTATTGTGAAACTAAACAGAACACTCTGGCGGTGGGGTGATTTGTTCTAAGATCTCTTTCTTTCATCAATATCTCCTTGCACCTTATTCTGTGTGATCATTTTTACACCATCTGATAAGCTATTATTACCAGATACCTTTTATTGCATTATGCACCTTTCGCACCTCGCACCACGCCACCACTTTGGACTATTACGCAACTTTGTCATTCCGTGCCCCCCCTTCATATGATCGCTGTGCACGCTAGTGGTGAGTGCTGTTCAATCGATGATGCGGTTGCTTCGCTTGTCCCGGTCAGAATGAAAGGAAAAAATCGCGATGCGCTATTTTATGGCTTCTCGGCAGACCCAGCGGCAGCTCATTCGCTGGTGTCTGCACCAATCAGAACGTGGTAATGGAATGATGCAAGAATTATGCGGTACCCATATTTATAGGTTCCCTTGATCTCAATGTTTTTCATTGAAAACAGTTTCATGCCTATTGAAACAAGTTTTTCGGGTCTTATCAAGCATGGACATGAAAGGCATACTTAAAATCTGTCGATTGAGGGGCTTACCGCAGAAATTCGTCCACTGAGACGAACGCTATTAACGTTTAAAATCTTTCAACACAGCGTAACGCGGACGATTTGAATATTTTGAAATGACACCCGGTATAGTAAAGAGAGACGTAAGTTCTACGTCAAAAGAGGGCAATTTACACAGTCACTGAGTAAGTTAAAGTTAGTGTGAACAACATGCGGGCAAAGGAACTGGGATATGGAAACTGAATAAGAAAATTTCTGGTTTTATCACATTCCCTATACTGCCCCTAACCGCAAGTCGAGCACATCTATATATGGATCCAGGCATTGCCATCTTCCAGGTCTCGTGTCCGTAGAGGACTACCGGTCTAATGAGCGTTTTGTAGATAGTCAGTTTGGTACGGTGGGACACTCTATTCGATCGGAGCGTCTTGCGGAGTCCAAAGTACGTACGATTTCCAGCCACTATGCGTCTCCGAATTTCTCTGCTGATATCATTTTCGGCAGTCACCAGCAGTGTTGGTAAAAACTCAAAATCTCAAAACTCATGGATGATTCAAATCAAGCGTGATTTGAAACGCACCCAACTCAGCACCTAAAAACTCATGGATGAGTTGAATCATCCATTTGAATCATCGTAGGTTTTCTTTTGTTCTCTTTCGTTAAAAACAGTGAATTGACGTCTGTCGCATAAAATATTAGACACTCTTTTATGTATAAGCAATAAATTGCCCCCAAATTGATTTCAAATGCGTTTTTGAACCAAAATGATTTTTTAGCAAATGAGTGAAATGATGCGTTTTAGCATGAAAAATTCAAGCGTGATGCATTCCTTTAAAATCGCAGACGATTTCGTTCGCACGGGAGCGCTCGTTGATTGAGATTTATGAGTGATTTTACCAACACTGGTCACCAGTGAGCCCAAGTACACAAATTCTTCAACCACCTCGATTTCGTCACTACCGATGGCAAACTCAAGGTGGTTGTCTCTTGGAGCCTCTTCCTATTATGTACTTCGTCTTCGACGTGTTGATGGCTAGTCCGATCCGCTTAGCTTCCCTCTTCAGTCTGATGTTGGCTCCCTCCTTTTTCTCAAATTTACGTGCCATATAATATATCGTCGGCGAAGCCAAATAGCTGGACGGACTTATTGAAAATTGTACCACTCGTGTTAATCCCTGATCTTCGTATTACCCCTTCCAAAGCGATGTTGAATAGCAGACACGAAAGACCATCACCTTGTCGTAACCCTCTGCTCGTTTTGAAGGGACTCGACACTCGAGAATGCCCCTGAAACTCGAGCTACGCACATCACCCGATCCATCGTCGCTTTGATCAACCGTATCAGTTTAT